>NC_056733.1:770716971-770814471 GCF_019279795.1 Protopterus annectens
ATGGGGACCTATAGCAGGCTACAACCTGAACCACTGTATTACCCAATGTCAGCTATGCCTCCAGAATCTGTAATGCATAATGGTGGTCAACCATTCTGGAGGTGTGTGCATCCTTTAAGAATATGAAAATACCACCACATTTGGAGCTTCAGTCCATGTTCTGCAGCCAAATGTTGTGAAATTAGTTATAGGCTGGTACTGCTGGGGTGCTTTCTGCTGCCTTTACACAGGTCTCTGTTACAACACAGATGTCATTGCTCCACATTTAAGGAATACTTCCAGTGAGTGCATTTTCAGATTTAGAATTCAAGTGTGCAGCAGCATGACCCTCTGATTGCATGTCTTTGTAGCTGTCATATATTTCTGTATATTTATGTATACATATACATATATATATATATATATATATATATATATATATATATATATATATATATGTATTTATTCACCTTTCTATACATATGTATGTATGCATATATGGATATAAATGTGGATGTATCTCTCTCTCTCTCTCTCTATATATATATATATATATATATATATATATGTATTATGTATAGATTTGTCCACATATATGCATCTCCATACATATATACATGTATATATAGACTACCTGACTGATTCTACAGACTCCTTTCCCTGCTGTTGGATGACTGAACTAACTGATATGTTTGGAATGTCATCATTATTTTGTAGGGCTCTGATGGTATAATGGTGCATTGCTTTGATCATAGTTTACAAGACCACGGGTCCAGGACTTGGCAGGCCTTAATATTTTGTTGCAAGGCAGAACAGTTCTACTGTGGAGGGAGGGATAAGGGCAATAATTACAAGAGGTCCCTAGTTTGGGCCCCTTCACCCCCATTTACACAGCCTTTGGTCAGATTTGTTGCAGTAAGAGGTTCAGAATGTGGATCTGATGTCTGACTGCACTACATACATATGCTAATTTCTGGTAAAATATGCTTACAGACAGTTAGCCTTAACAGTGCTTCATCTATGTAGGTATTGCTTAGCCCTGTGCAAACAGGCTTAATCCCACTTACTGCTGCTTAAAACAGCTTACTCCCATTACCTCCTGCACTAATTTCTTTAAAAGAAAAGAAAAAAGGGGTGATAGCAAGTGGTGAAAAAGGGGGCACACAGAGGGAAAGTCAATAGGGAAAGTAGCTAGGGATGTGCAGGACAGGTGTAGGGAAGGTCCATAGCTGTCCATTTCTTCTACAGCAACAGCTGTGCATATATACTGAATTTGGAGATATATTTGGACACTCAACCCCCTGAGAGAGGGGCGAGGACAACAATAACGTGTTGTGAAGCCAATTAGACCAAATTATATGTGTCCAGTGGACATGTGTGCGAAATGGACAGCTATGTATGGGGTGAATTTTTTTTTGGGAACAGATTGCCTTTTTTTTTTTTTAAGGTAAGAGTGGGATGTTGGGGAAGGATAGTAAGTATATATGGGGAGGTAGGATGGGTAGGAAGACAGACAAGACAGCATACAGGAGTGGTATATGACACATGTGGGGGGTAAACACCTTGGACGGAGAGGGCTGTTTGGTAATTGGAAGCCTACGAGCCCCCAAATGGATACAGTGGGACTGAGGTCCCCACCCATGGGCAGTCACCACTGCACCTTTATGGTCCCAAAGGTGGCTGTGCTAGGGGCTAAGTAGGAGGGGCAGGCTGACCCTTTAGATGCACCACACAGCCCTTAAGCTGGCATAGCAGATCTCCCAATTCCTTGCGGACCTCCCTACGCACCAGACCCTGGACCTGGCTTCAGATGACAGGATCCTGTTCGTGCTCACACCTAGAGGTGGGCAAGCCCCATCCCCTGAGGTGCTTCCAACTGAAGGTGGGGCAGGACTAGTGGACAAGGAGGTCCAGGGGTGAGTCCCAGATGTGCTGGGTCCCGGTGCCATGGCCAGATGAGGTGGGAGAGGCAGATCCACTGGGATCGGCCTTCCCTGATGTGCTATGGTGTTGTAGATTTAGAACATATGTTGGTTAGTAATGGTTAACACATTCCAGGATTAGTTATTACAGCATGCATGAGTATTCCCATTAACCCAGTATAACACATTTGGAACATTTGCATATCAAACAGAACACATGCATATATGGAACCACAGTGGGCATTACATCAGCATGCAGGTTACATTGATAGCAACAGGCCAACAATGATGGTATTTGAACAGGAAACATTAATTGTAATACATTTCAATGTTTTTAGAACAACAGGAAACATGTCCCAACAGTAGGTTTGGAGGAAAACATACCCATTCATTTATGTGTTTGCAGTACTGGTGAAGATAAGGTGGGGAAGAGAGAGAGATGTCAGTTAACAAATGTAGATTCTTGCAGTAGTCACAGCTTTAATGATCATTGCTCTACTCATTACTCTACATATATTATTAAAACTATAACCTTGGGTTGGGCAGTGTTATGTTTGTACACAGTGTAATTACAGCCTTCTTATAGCTACTTTTAACTTTTTCTTACCTGGTAGACCTTTTGGGGAATGTTTGTTAATACTACATGACTGTTTCTACCCATATTCCCATAGTCAGGGAATGTGCACTCATAGCGTGTGTGCGTGTGTGTGTGTGTGTGTGTGTGTGTGTGTGTGTGTGTGTGTGTGTGTGTGTGTGTGTGTGTGTGTGCGTGTGTGCGTGTGGGGGTGTGTGTGTGTGTGTGTGTGTGTGTGTGTGCTACTGACACACTCTGCCTTGATTTCTATCAGTCACCCTGGTTGTTGTTAGCAGGGACCTGTAGTTGTGACAGCATGACACTTTTAAATATTTTTAGGGGGAGACCACGTGGTGTATGTACTTATATTGCTGTCATTTGAAGCCTTGGGGTTGAACCATGGGTGTTGGTCACAGTATAACTACAGCCTTCTTATAGCTACTTTATACCTTATCTTACCTGGGATACCTGTGGAGGGAATGTTTGTTAATACTACCTAACTGTTTCTACACATTTTCACAAAATCCTAGTTGAAATTATGCATACAGCTTACTACCAGGCCCAGAAGTTGAACCATGGCTGTTTCTGCTAAAAATATGACAAGTGTGTGTTTCATCACAGGGAGCTATTGAGACACTGCTGTCTTTTCCTTGAATGATTTCTTTCTCATTCTCTCTTTGTTGTACAATCTGACATTGTATTTACAACACTGCATACCTGTTCACATAGCACAGTGTGCAACACAGTGGTTAACACAACATTACTATTCAGATATCAGCTCTCGGTGCATAACATTTGTAATGTCAGTTATTCTCATGTGTTATAGAGACACTAACTGTGTCAGAAGAGACTTGATTGTTTAATGTTTTCAGAGCTATAGTTGCTATTCCTATCCTATACACATTTCAAACCATACCATACCAGAGTAAACACAACCAGTCCAAGGTTTAGAGTTTTATTCACAGGCAATTACATTTTATTAATATATGACCTATATGAGACTATTACTGTAATATTGTCTGCTTTACTCAGTTTAAACCATACCCAGTTTTAATAATGCCAGGTGACATTCTACTCCTTTATATTTATTTGGTATGTATAGTACAAGCTATTTTGATACTCACCAGCCTAGCGATGCAGCCTTTGCAACCTACTAGCATGGGCTTCCTGTTTCGCAACCCACTCAGCTGGAGCTGTAATGAAACTAGAGAAACATTTATGTATACCTATCCATCACAAACACAGGCTGGACTTTGGTAAACAGTTATTGCTATGAATACTTACACACTGCTGGGACATCACCCCTCTGTCTTGCTTCTTGGACCCACTGTTCTAAGAGCTCCTTCTTCCTCCACTTCAAGTCTGCATAGTGGTGCCAGACCTGCTTACCAGTCTGAGGTATACCAGAGGCACTGATGAGTTCACAGGTGAGACTTTCCCAGGCTTCCAGTTTGTATTGGGAGCCCTGGTACTGGTCCTGCAGCAGTCTCATGTCATGTTTTTTACAAGGAGTCCTACCATGACCTTGGATTCCTGTATGCCCCAGCACTGCACCCAAAAGCACATGCCCTCACCAACACCTGCCATACTGCCTACAGTGGGGAGCTACAACCAGTTATGAGCTGTATTCCCACCTGCAAGGTTTAAATACAACCAATTTCCCACCCTTTGCCATGATTGGATGGTTTTGAATATGCTGAGCTAAGCTAAGCTATGGGCAAACCTGCTTAGCTAAGATTGGCAGTGCTTAAAGGGGCAGGTTCAGCATTGCTTACCAATGGCCAAATCCATTTAGCTGGGCTATTCATTGCTTAGCATTTATATTTACACAATGCTTACACTCAATCAGCATAGCTGTGCAATGCTTATCATTGCTTATGTTTTATTTTATTGGACTACCACCTGTATGGAATTGATTCATCATTCATTACATATTATGTATATATATATATATATATATATATATATATATATATATATATATATATATATATATATATTTGGACGGTGCAGTGGTGTAGCAGTAGCATTGTCGCCTCACAGCAAGAGGTTCTTCTTGGCTGGGAAGCCTTCTGTGCGGAGTCTGCATGTTCTCCCTGTGTTCATGCGGGTTTCCACCAGGTGCTCCAGTTTCCTCCCATGTTACAAAGACATGCATTTGGAGTTTTTCTCCCCAGGCCTCCACTGAAAATTGACTCATTCCAAGTTGGAATTTCCTAGTTAATAAATTTGTTTACCTTCCCTGACATCTTCCAATGTGCTTTCATTACATTTATTCTTGTGTGATTATACTGTATGGGGCACTCTGGTTGAGAAATAGAAGTTACTTCCTACATAAATATACAAATAAATTAAAATTGTAATGATTTCACATACAAAATGGAAATGGCTTTGGTAAGGCTTGAACCATGAATGACTACATGCAAAGAGTATGCTCTAACTTCTACACTATTGCACTACTGCTTGGTTTGGATGTCTATTGCTATTTCACTTATCGTTCTGTTTCAGCTGGGCTAAGCATAGCTAAACAATGGGCACACCCATTCAGCTATGATTAAACTTTATTGCAGATGTGAAAAAAAGAAATGTATTTGTTGAGTTTTTTACTTCGTACCCTTCAGTATATCCATGCTACTGCTAAACCTGTTATTCTATCAACTTTCTAAGTTTGTAATGGCAATTGTCCCTTATGGCTTTGTCCAGATTTCTTACTCTGACAGGTTGAGAGGTGTAATGAGCGTTCGTTGCTGTATGGCAATTTTGGTGTGCAGGGGGCATTTTTATTGTGAAAGCACTGCTCTCAGACACACACCCTGCACTCGTACACAGAACCATGTCTGTATTACAGCATGGCAGCATGCCTTTGTGAATATGCATGGCACACTGCCATGCTGCATGGGAACAATCCCTTCCATGCAAGAATAAGCTATTATTGCATGGAAGTTTGCTGAATCATGATGAATATTTCTTGCTACAGCAGTGGCTTTTTAAATTTTTTAACATGTGCAGATCGGAAGCACAGCAAAACTGAGCATATGGCCCATAATACAAGTTTTAAGTAGGCAGCAGCAGGAAAGATAAATCTAGATGAAAACATCCTTGAGCTAATGCACAGAATGGAGGTCAAAAGGTACACAAAAAATTACATCTGTAGAGTCCCAGTAGATACAGTCTGGAGTGCTCTGCAAGAAGTAGCAGGTATACAGAGACTCTTGGAATACATTGGGTCATCTATTGTTAACTGGCACAGTCTAAACAAGAGAAATAATGCCCAAATGAATTTAAATGATTGGAACAATAACAGAAACCATATGCTCAGAAATTAGAATAAATCAGAATAGGCAGGTAGAGTTGTAAAAATAACAGCCCAAATATAAATGTCAGCATTGGAAAAGCTGTACATAGCATATTCTAGGAACAGATGTGCTTTTACAATCTTTTTCACAGTCCTGAATTTTGTGATGCATATACAGCTTGTGGGGTTAATAAGATATCACTCAAGATTCCACAAAAAATGTAGGCCTGCATCTGTTGTTAATTTATTTTGTGTAATTATGTGTTGCTGAATTCATTAATCTTAAACAAAAATGATAAATCTTTTATCTTGTAACTTTTCTGCACACATTTTTTGGCATTTAGAAGTTGCCAAACGTTCTCTGCATAGTTTGATTAATTTTGTGGCTATCATTTTCTGTCTATATTTTCAGATACACTAAATTTTTACAGTGTTACCTGAGTATATCAACTGGAATATGGGGCAGAATTTGACATGTTAGTAGTATGTTTCATGTACCAATCTTCTTATGGGAGATGGAGCTGGGGCAAGCACTGTGACAACTAAGTAACCATTTTGTGCAAAAAATTACTAATGGCAGTTTTAAAGCCATTTGCTACATGAGATACTGTAGTGCCAGTTACTCTTAGCAGGGGTTGATGGTTAAGGATCTTCATTATAAACACTGCAGACTGCATCCACTGGAACTATGCAGTTGTAAGGTTTTTGTTACTAGTAAGTGAAGTTATTAGTGATGCATGCAACACAGGAATATACAAATACATCTGCACAAGAAGATCAAAGACTATTGTATTTGCTTATTTGATGTCCTTAATGCATTTTGTTACTCCTCTCAAACTCTTCTTTCTTCCTTTCCCACTTATTCAAGCTTTTTCAATCCTACTTTTCTCTTTTATCTAACTACACTATCTGAAAACTCAATCTACCCATCTACTACCCTTTCCAAGAAGTACATCTTCCTTGTATTATTTTAACCAGGGTTTCTTTGATTGGCCAATCGTGCTCCTTTCTTCAAAGCAAAGCATAAGGATAGCACAATGAATGGCTCCTGCAGTAAAAAAGTTTTAATAATAGACATTTGCAAGCAAAACAGTCTTCCCTAATGTGAATACATTGGTTCTAGCATAGACTTTTAAATATATATCACATTATCAAACAACTAAATCAAACAATTCATTAAATAATTAAATAGTTCAGTAATTATGCAGCCGTAAAAAATAAAATAAAATTTAAAAATATCAAATCTGCAATGATTTCAGTTTTAATACTGGTTTGATGCTATTATTCACATTTAAACCAGGAAATAAATCAGCTTAAAGCATTGTGATCCATCCATACACAACACTTTCAGTAACTGCAGTCTTTGCATCATGCTAAGACTAAATAAATGCTCAGTACTCATATCAGTAACATGCTTTGACAAAACATTTAAGCTAATTTTCCTCTTTATGTCAGAAACATGTACACAAATACAGTCTGTGAACTTTCTACGTGCTTTCCCACGTAAAACTCTGAACATTTGTTACCTATAACTCCTTCCTTCATTGTCTGTTTTAAACATGTTTTCTTTGATTGGTCCATCATGCCTCCTTCCTTCTTTAACCATTCTTTTGAATATAATCTACATCAGTATACCCTTTCACTGTTTTGTGATTTTATATATATATATATATATATATATATATATATATATATATATATATATATTACTACTACTACTATTACTACTTGGAGACTTTAACATAGACTGGGGCACCTCTTCCTCAAAATCCCCAACTACCCATATTAACCTGCATGAATTTACACAAATCATATCCACACCTACCAGGATAGGTAAACCCAACCAAAAAGAAAGCATACTTGACTGGGTATTCATAAATAGTCACCCCCAACTGTACACCTCTGGTACCCTCCCTGATGGCCTAAGCGATCACCTTCTCACATATGTAATTAAGCACAAAGCCATTAATTCCCAACAACCCTTACTCAGAAAGGTTAGAAACAATAAAAACTTTGACCCTGCCAAATTCCAACAAGAACTAAACTCATGTAATTGGTCTATTCTAAAACACCTCCCCTTAGAGGAAGCAGTAGCATACTTTAACAACAAATTCCTTGAGATCCTTGATTTGTATGCACCTGTTCATTCAAAGAGAACAAAAGCAAAAACTGCACCATGGCTTTCTAAAGAGTCTAAACTCAAAATTACCCTTAGAAACAAAGCATAGGCTTTATGGCGTTCTTCTAAAGACCCCCCAAGATCACATTAAATACAGGCAATCCAGGAACGAAACTAAAAAATCCATTTTACAAGACAAAAAACAATATTACTGTAATTTACAGACAGTAAATCAAAATAACCCTCAGAAGTTTTGGGCAGGTTTAAATAATCTACTACATCCTGGACAAACTTCAACCCCAATCCCTGCTGCTACTATTGATAAAACTCCTGAAGATGTTTCTGACAGTTTTAACCGATTCTTTACTGAGACAATTCTAGCCCTAGCTAGCCGATTACCTCCTAGCTCCCCTGGTCTTGAAAGTACCACCCCTAGAAACCTACTCACGTTCAGCTTCCAACCAGTCACCATTTCACTTATCCGTACCTTGATCAAAAAATGAAAACCCACTACACTTTCTGCTGATCAACTCTCTGCCAAGTCCCTACAAAAATCAGCTGATGCTATTGCTTACCCCGTTTCAATACTAATCAATCGAACCATAGTAGAAGCTAAAATTCCCACCATCTGGAAAATATCTTATGTAATCCCACTTCACAAAGGAGGCAGCTCTACTGAAATCTCCAATTATAGGCCAATAGCTATACTCTCTCCACTTGCAAAGATTATGGAACAATGTATTCACAGACAACTCATGCACCACCTAATCCAGAATCACCATATGGCAGACACTCAGCATGGCTTCCATCCTCATCACAGCACTATGTCAGCCCCTCTAGCCTTTACCAACACCATAAACCATAATCACAACAATAATTATATATCCTCAGCCCTCTTCTTGGATCTTTCCAAGGCATTCTAAATGGTTGATCACCAACTTTTAATCCACAGCCTGCAAACATTCTGTCTAGATACTAGAGCCCTTCAGTGGTTTCAATCCTACCTGAATGGTCGCCAGCAGGCTGTCCTCTGGCAGAACAAACTCTCTAATCTTCTAACTAACACCCTTGGAGTACCACAAGGCTCTATACTAGGGCCCTTGCTGTTCTCCATCTTCATTAATGACCTTTATACTGTCATCCCAAAAGTCAGCTGTATCCGATATGCTGATGACTTTACTCTGATTTGCTCAGCCACATCTCCAGTAGAGTTAAGGTCAGCTACCCAGACCACCTTTAATACAATAGAAAACTGGCTTTCTGAATGTCGCCTGATCCTAAATCCCCAAAAAACTAAAATGCTGTTATTTTCACCAACACGTAGGTCTACCACTTTCACCTTTACCATAAATTCAAATGATGGCACAATAATCTCCCCTGACCCCTCTGCAAAACTATTAGGTGTCATAATAGACAATAATCTAAAATTCGACCTACATGTTAACCAAACTATCAAAACCATCAATAAAAATCTTGGGTCACTTTACAGAATAAAAACCTTCCTAACCCCTCCAGCTAAAATTGCCATAGCTCTCTCTCACCTTCTTTCAGCCCTTCTGTATGCATCCCTCTACTCTTGAATTTAAACAAGACTGTCCTCAACAAACTCTCAATTTGCTACAACCACATTGCTAGGCTTGCCACTGGGCTGCCTTTTAGGACACATCATTGCATCAGTCTAAATCAGCTTGGGTGGCTTGAACTACCTAGCCTAATCCAGTATAACCAACTGATTATGGTCTATAAAAATCTCTATAATACGGACAATACTCCTGCACTTAAAAATATTATCACCCCCTATAACAATCCTAGACCGCTTCAATCCTCTAACAAACTACTAATTCAGACTAGCAAAATTAATAACACAGCTGGTGATTCTCTCTTTGCAAACTCTGTAAGTAGACCCTGGAACTCTCTTCCAACTGATATTACCTTACTTTCTACCTTAGGTCAATTTAAAACTAGACTCAAACAACATTTGGCACTTAACTGGCTATGTCAATGTATCAAGCCTGGCTAACTCTCTCTAGAATGTGTAAAAATCTGTTAACCAGTTTACTGTGTAATTTAATTTAATCCTGATTTATGCTCGGGATTAACTCTAACCTGTGGATCTTGTTTAACTTGCTTACTTATGCAATCACTGTAAATAGTCTGTTTGTAATATGTAATGCTGGTATTGTGTAATGCTGTATCTGCTTACCCTTGGAGCTTTTCTCCCTGGGCCTCTGCTGAAAATGGGCATGCATCCAGTCAGACTATCCCGGTCAACAAATGTAAAATAAAATAAAAACAAAACTATATGTATGGGAACACTTTACATAATCGAATTACTGAAAGCTCGAATTGCATATGGTCGAGACCATATGCTCGAGCGTTCAGTAACTTGAATGTGTAAAGTGTTAAAAAATAACACTTTACTTACCTTAAGACATTACTTGCACACAGAGGCAGGGATTCTTGTATGCTCTGTGTGTAAGTGATGTTTTCATTTTTTTTGCGATGTTAACAGGAAACGGGAAATCTTCCATTTTGCGCTTCTGCATACAGCGTGAAATGGGAAATTTTGCTTTTCCCCACTGTAGCGCGACCTCGGAGTTGGTATATTTAAGTAGGGGTGTGGGGCACAGCCTCACATGGGGTCGCCCCTGCAAAAGCAATGTATGAATTTTTTTTTTTACGTTTCATTTTAGGAGTTCGAGTTTCCAAAAATCGATCTTATGGTCTCGACCATATGAAGTTCGAGTTTTTGGGAATTCAAGCTTCTAAAGTGAATATATATATATATATATATATATATATATATATATATATATATATATATCTGCTCAATATCTGAGCTGTTTGGCTGGCTGCTATCTACCTGCAATCAACTGTATTACAAGCTGAGTTAAGTATAAACTCACAGTGTTACAGATAGTACTGCATTTTATTTTTCTGTTTATTTATTTGTTTCATTGAATATTGTGGTCTCTCTGTCTCTCTGCAGTTAGCTTGTTACAAGTGTAGCAAACTGGTTTCATTGGGGGTTATTGTTGTCTTCACTTCTTTGATATTCAGTGTTCAGATCTTAGCCTAGAGGGTTTCTCTGTGCTTAAAAGTATTAGTCACATATCTGTGAATTTATTTCTGCTCAATATCTCAGCTCTTTGCTGGCTGCTATCTACCTGCAATCAACTGTATTACAAGCTGAGTTAAGTATAAACTTGCAGTGTTACAGCTAGTACTGCATCTTATTTTTCTGTTCATTTATTTGTTTCATTGAATATTGTGATATCTCTGCAGGTAGTTTCACACCCTTCCTCCCTGTTCTTGTTGTGGTATTAATCTTGGTGGCTTTGGAGTCGCCCGCCACTCCTGTAAATTTGTGTTTGAACACTTTTCTTGGGTCCATCTCATTTGCTCACTCAACTGAGTATAGTGAGATCATATTTTGATTTCAGACACTCCTGCCAGTCCCACATCTTCAGCTCTATCCACTGTGTACAGACAGAGCATTTAGGGAGGGCAACCCCTGTAGTCCCTTAATTGTGATGTATTCCATCCCTCTCCACTAGCAAAAAAAAAACAAAAAAACTTTATTCAGCTTTCTTACTGTAACTTTCTTCTACTTTCTTTATTACCTTAATTTGCTTTTCTGTGTGCTCTTAAGTGTTCAGGTGTTCTTATTCTGCACTTATTACTGCTTGTTAGTAGCCTCATTAAATTTGTCTGCTATTCGATGCATCTTAGTTTTGGTTTTAGCACTTGTGCTTCAGGCCAGTTATTTTACATTTAGGGATTTTGTGGACAAACCCTTATCAAACCCTGCTCTTCCTAAGTCCACCAAGTATTCAAAGCATTGCATTTCTGTGAATTTGTTCAGAGCTGATATAGCAGAGAGCTAAATTCTCCTGGCTGTGAGCAGAGTAGGAACCTTTTCCCCATCTTATATTCCAAACTGATAAGTACACTTTTTGCAACTCAAGTTTGCACTGTGCTGTATTTATTGCTTTATTATTTATAGATTTACTATATTGTTTCTTTCCTTTGTTGTTGTCTGAACTTTGTTTCTCAGGGTAGCTCAGAATCTAGTTTCAGGTGGGGATTGTTGAGCCACCCCATCTTAACTGTTTGTCATTGCCTGAGGTGTATTTTCTGTGTTGTACTTCCATTGTTAGAATCTCCTTGTGTTCTGACTGAGTGTGCTTCTCAAACAATCTAGAAATATAGAGCCGATAAGTATATTTTTGGCACTTTTTAACTGTTCAGAGTTCTGCACTGTCTTAGTTTTTGCTTGACTGAATTATTTATATATCTGCTGGCACTGTTTTCTGATACTCTAGGTATCTCCATTTTGATTATCTCCTAATTTGCTGCTTTCCAGACTTGTTTTTAGTATTTTTTTTTAATTTAATTGCATTTATTTAAACTGTATTTGCTTTAATACTGCTACACACTCAAGTGTGCTAGCTTGCACTGCATTTGAATTGTTTTTCCTGCTGTTTTAGCTGCTTTTCTGTAAAAAAAAAGTTCTAAGCATGTTCCCCGCCATTCCTGTAACTAGTCTAGTCCATATACAGATTTGCTGTATCTAGGACTGTTTGTAAGCTTTTGAGCCCCCAAGCCTTTCTGTGTTGGAGGGAAGCCTTCTAGCTTGTCAGTGGGAGTGGTAAGCACTAGGTAGTCTATCTACCACAAGAGGAGTGGTTTCTGGACCAGAAATTGTAGTTTATTGGCCTTTCCTGTAACTAGTCTAGTCCATATACAGATTTGCTGTATCCAGGACTGTTTGTAAGCTTTTGAGCCCTCCCAAGTCTTTCTGTGTTGGGGGGAAGCCTTCTAGCTTATCAGTGGGAGTGGTAAGCACTAGGTAGCCTATCTACCACAAGAGAAGTGTTTTTTGGCCCAGATATTGTAGTTTATTGGCCGTTTGGAGAGTTTTTCCATCCCTTTCAATGTTTGAGTTTAAAAGCCCATGTTTGCATGAGTTTGCACTTGCTTAAGCTCTGCATAACCTGTTTTGGCATCCTACAGACTGCAAGAGCATCAGGAAGGAGAAAGAGATACTCTAAGTGCCTCCATTTTGATTTTTTCCTAATGTACTGCTTTCTGCACTTGCTTTTAATTTAATTGTATTTATTTAAACTGTATTTGCTTTAATATTGCTACAAACTCAAGTGTGCTAGCTTGCACTGCATTTGAATTGTTTTTCCTGCTGTTTTAGCTGCTTTTCTGTAAAAAAAAAGTTCTAAGCATGTTCCCCACCATTCCTGTAACTAGTCTAGTCCATATACAGATTTGCTGTATCTAGGACTGTTTGTAAGCTTTTGAGCCCCCAAGCCTTTCTGTGTTGGAGGGAAGCCTTCTAGCTTGTTAGTGGGAGTGGTAACAAGAGGAGTGGTTTCTGGACCAGAAATTGTAGTTTATTGGCCTTTCCTGTAACTAGTCTAGTCCATATACAGATTTGCTGTATCCAGGACTGTTTGTAAGCTTTTGAGCCCCCAAGCCTTTCTGTGTTGGAGGGAAGCCTTCTAGCTTGTCAGTGGGAGTGGTAAGCACTAGGTAGTTTATCTACCACAAGAGGAGTGGTTTCTGGCCCAGAAATTGTAGTTTATTGGCCACTTGGACATTTTTTCCATCCCTTTCAACTTTCTAGTTTAAAAGCCCGTGTTTGCGCTTGTTTCCTGCCTTTCCTGTAACTAGTCTAGTCCAGATACAGATTTGCTGTATCCAGGACTGTTTGTAAGCTTTTGAGCCCTCCCAAGTCTTTCTGTGTTGGAGGGAAGCCTTCTAGCTTATCAGTGGGAGTGGTAAGCACTAGGTAGCCTATCTACCACAAGAGAAGTGTTTTTTGGCCCAGATATTGTAGTTTATTGGCCGTTTGGAGAGTTTTTCCATCCCTTTCAATGTTTGGGTTTAAAAGCCCATGTTTGCATGAGTTTGCACTTGTTTAAGCTCTGCATAACCTGTTTTGGCATCCTACAGACTGCAAGAGCATCAGGAAGGAGAAAGAGATACTCTAAGTGCCTCCATTTTGATTTTTTCCTAATTTACTGCTTTCTGCACTTGCTTTTAATTTAATTGTATTTACTTAAACTGTATTTGCTTTAATATTGCTACAAACTCAAGTGTGCTAGCTTGCACTGCATTTGAATTGTTTTTACTTTGCTGTTTTAGCTGCTTTTCCATAAAAAAAAACAAAAACAAAACAACAAAAAAGTTCTACGCTTGTTTCCCGCCTTTCCTGTAACTAGTCTAGTCCAGATACAGATTCGCTGTACCCAGGACTGTTTGTAAGCTTCTGAACCCCTCAAGCCTTTCTGTATTGGAGGGAAGCTTCTAGCTTATCAGTGGGAGTGGTAAGCACTAGGTAGCCTATCTACCACAAGAGAAGTGTTTTTTGGCCTATATATTGTAGTTTATTGGCTGTTTGGGCAATTTTTCCATCCCTTTTAACTTTCTGGTTTAAAAGTCTGCATTTGCACTTTTTCCCACCTTTCCTATAACTAGTCTAGTCCAGATGCAGATTTGCTGTATCCAGGACTGCTTGTAAGCTTCTGAGCCCCTACAAGCCTTTCTGTGTTGCAGGGAAGCCTTTTGGCTTATCATTGGGAGTGGTAAGCACTAGGTAGCCTATCTACCACAAGAGGAGTATTTTTTGGCACAGAAATTGTAGTTTATTGGATGTTTGGGCAGTTTTTCCATCTCTTTTAACTTTCTGGTTTAAAAGTCTGTGTTTGCATGGGTTTATGCTTGTTTAAGCTCTGCCTAGCAGCACCGAGCTGAGGTAAACTATTACTGGTGCCAGAAAGTCTGCTCTTCAGTTTTTCCCCTTGAATCTTGCTAGTTCTTTCTCTCTTGCACTTCAAATAGCTTAATCACTTTGTACTTTGACAGGTTTTTGTAACAATTATTATAGCACACCTAAGTACCATCAGCACTAGTTTTTCTTCACAGAAATAGCTCCAATACTTGTTAGTTATGACCACCCTCCTGGCATGATTAAAGGACAGTTCCTGTGCTTTCTCCTATTAACCTGGTGCACTTGGGCATTCTGAGGCAGTGTAGCAACTGCTTCATGTACACAGACAAACCTCTCCTCTTACCTCCCAACACTCAGACTTGTGAGAGATGCACTTATATCACCAAATTAAAAGCTACACACTCTCCAGCCAAGACCGGACTAGCTGGTCAAGAGGAGAAGGTCAACACCTGCACCACACTACATAGAGTACAAAAGCCTCCACAACACCCACAATCACATCACTCACATAAAAACACAAACCACACACCCACCTTCATGGAAGCTCTCAATATAAATGTACCCAAAACAGCAGAGACCTCCAAGACAGAAATGCAGTTGACCACCACAACACAGCACAAACCACAGGACACATAGTTCCCCTCCATAGTGTGCCTCTCAACCTAAGCCCCTAAGGCTAAACACCATTCCCAATACACTAATCATAGGTGATGCAATAGTGAGGCACACAGATGTCCCACTCACTAGGTTGAATAAGGAGAAGGTAACAGTCAGCTATCAGGTGCCAGAATCTGACACATAACACACGCACTCAGGTCACTCCACAACAAGTACAAGTATGACTCTGTCATTGTCTATGTGGGTGTGAATGACCTGAGATGCACCTCCCTGGACTACATGAAAAGAGACATGGTGGAGCTCTCGGATTATGTGGCCCAGGCAGGTATGACCCCAGCCCTGAGCAATATCCTACCATCACCCAGAATGATACTGCAGTACAAACAAAAAATGATTGACTTTAGCAATTGGCTAAGTTTCTGGTGCCATTCTAAGGAGATCCAGCATCTGTCTGGTTGGGATGACATGAATGACAGACCTCGATGCTTTGCCAGAGATGGCCTGCATCTGTCACCCCTAGGTTTCTGGGTACTGGGTAAGGCTCTTGCCACCCCTATAGTGCTTTTTTAGGTAGTGTTCCAAAGACCAAATTACCACTGTAACAGCTATAAATAAATGCAATCTGAGGGTCATACTGCTCAATGCTAGAAATCTAAATCTCAAGATGCACTCACTCGAACCACTCCTCAACATGGAGAACATTGACATTTGTGCTGTAATGGAGACCTGGTTTAAAGTGGCAGAAAGCACCCCTGTGCTACCAGGCTATAACTCACTCCACACCTTTCAGCCCCAAAACATGGACCGTAGCTAGAAAGGCGATGGTGTCTCCATATCCATAAAGGATATGCACATCTCCATACTAGTAGTCCAGCATAACGCATCTGAGATAGCTCAGGTACAACTAACATTGGGTAAGATGGCAGTCCAGGTCATAGCCTGCTATAGATTGCCAGCCATGTCCCTAGACTCTTATTTCACATTCCTAAGCACCCTGGAATCTATCAAGGTCCAACCCAACACTCTCATACTAGGAGACTTTAACTACCCTTCCATCAACTGGGAAAACTGCTCAAGCACCAATACATACTGGCCCAACTCTTCCTGAAATTTATCAGTTCCAGTGGCCTGGACCAACTCATTCTGACCCCCACTAGAGGAAGCAACATCCTTGACCTGGTTATTACTAACATCGGCGACCATTGCTCTACACCAGTAGTCAATCCTTTCCTGGTCAGATCTGACCATAAACTAATCACCATGGAAATCCACATCTCACCCACACTGCACGCAATGGTAACCACCTTGAAAAACTTCTCCAAAGCTGACTTTGGGCTCCTAAAAACAGAGGTGGCTAACTTCAAGGCACCTGTGCCAATGGAAAATAGCTGTATGACTGCCAAATCATACACCAATGCACTGCATGAACATGTACATAAATGCATGGAACTAGCAATACCCAACAGAACCAAGATGCTCTCCTCCAAAAAAAGGAAGCCAATCTGATGATCCCCTGTCATTAGTAAACTCTACAACAGAAGGAAGAAACTGTTGCAGAAAAAGGTGAAATCCCAAGACTGGAAAAACTTCCTTATTAACCTCAACAAAAAGTTGAGATTTCTCATCAAATCTTCTAAAGCCAGCTATGAAGGCAGAATTGCAGAAGTCACTAAAAAACAATCACAAAGCCTTCTATATTTATATCCAGAACCTCCACGACAATACCCAGATTTTCTCTGAGTTACTGTACAATGGTACCTCCTATACTGAGCCAACAGATATTGCCAACATAATGGCCAACAGATTCAGTGCCAACCTTATGCCCCCCAAAGTACCAATCACAATACCGGAAGAATGCCAGGCACCCAGCATTACTGCAGCACAAGTTAAAGCTGCATTGTCCAAGTCCAAGAACACATCTTTCATGGAACCTGATAATATCCCTGGCTGTGTTCTACATGAACTACAAAGCGAAATGGCACCACATCTGTGTGCCCTGTTTAGTCACAGCCTCACCTCAGGCTTTGTCCCTACTGAATGGCACACTGCTACAGTCATCCCTCTCCATAAAGAGGGAGCAACTACAGACCCTAGGAATTATCGCCCCATTAGCCTGATGAGTCTGAGAAGTAAAGCTATGGAGCACATCATCATGGACCTGATTAACAAAGATATAGGAAATCTCCAAACTCTAGACTCCATGCAATTTGACTTTGTGAAAGGGAGATCATGCCTGCTCACCCTGGTTGACTTCTTTGAGTCAGTCATCAGGGCTGTGGATGAAGGAAAGGCAGTGCATACAGCCTACTTCGATCTGGCCAAGGCCTTTGATATCATTCTTCACTCAGGAATTATTGATAAACTCACCAAACTAGGCATCAACCCCTATATCAGCAGATGGGTTGCAAATTGTCTCACAGATAGAACACACAGTGTGAACGTAGTAGACTCCAAGTCAGACTGCCGACCTGTCATGAGTGGAATCCCACAGGGATTGGTCCTGGGTCCTCTCCTGTTCAGCATCTACTTCTCAGAAGCCCAGGCCAACACAAAGGGGACTCTGGCTGACCAAGTTCACAGATGACTGCAAGCTGGGAGCCATTATTAACTCCCCAAGTGATGCAGACATCCTACAGAAAGGCCTCACTGAGACCAATGACTGGTGTTGAAACCATGGCCTTAAGCTTAATGCCAAAAAATGTGTTGTCATCCCCTTTGGTAAAAACTGAGTTCCCACTAATTACCACATCAATAGGGGCCCACTGTACACTGAAGGCATTATAAGAGATCTGGGGATGCAGTTTGACAGCAACCTCTCCTTCGACCACCACATTGCCACTTTGGTCAGAAAGTCCTTCTATGTGGCACATCTCATTACCAAGAGTTTTGTATCCAGGAAGAAAGAGGTTGTCTCTCTCTCTACTCTTCCCTCATTAGACCATTCTTTGAGTATAATATCCTATTTGGCATGTATCTCACTAGATACCTGCAACAGCTGGAGAGGCCACAGAATTACCTCACGAAGAGGATCCTAGGCCTTAAACCCATATCCTACATGGACAAACTCAAAAGACTCCAGCTATTCTCTGTCTCATATCGCTTACTTAGAGGTGATCCTTGCTTGACTTACAAAGCCATGTCTGACCCAGCTCTGTTAGAAATGCTACATCTAAAGGAATCCCAATCCCTCCGCACCACATGCTCCAGAGACCTCAACCTCATTACCACAATCGACTGAACATGCTGGGGGGACAGGTTCCTTACCCAGAGACTGCCCATGCTCTGGAATAGACTTCCCATACATGTCAAACAGAGCACCTTGCTGTGCCTCTTCAAGCGAAATCTTGATGAGTGGATGGGTAATAGAAAGTTCACCCTGGGGATCACTGCAGTGGCTCTACTTGATAAAGGCACTGGGAACTAACATCGAGCAGCATGATGCCAGGGCAGTTCTATGGACTAGGCTTGTAAAGGTTCCAGGGCCATTAGCCTAGTACACTCCTATGAACCTATGAACATATATTAACCTCTTAACTACAGCACAGACAGCTGCAGCTGCAGCTGTTAAAGCTCTGTCCTTATAACTCAACTACTCCATCCTTCTGATAGTTTTTAGTCAACTTTCTTTGAATCATTTCAACTTCTCCTTCAGTTGTAACATTTATTTATTTATTTATTTATTTATTTATTTATTTATTTATTTATTTTACTTTATTAGCAAGGGTAGGGCACTGATTCTGTTGGACCTATTTCAGTGTCTGTCCAAAACTCAATAGATACATGACATTGTATACAGAGTGAATTACAAAATACAGTATATACATATATTACATACAAAGTGAATATCATAGTTGGCTTGAGGGTATAATGGTAATAAATACATGATACTATACACAGAGTGACTGAAAAAAACACAGTATATACATGCATTAAATATAGAGTGACATTAGAATTGGTATAATGAACAAATTGCAATCAAGGTCAGAGCAAGATCTGTAGACAGGAGAAGGGAATGACGAAGTTAAGTTATATGTCCAGAGAGACAGCAATGGGTTTTTCCTAGAGTCTTGAAAAGAAGGGAAAGATTCCCAAAGTTTGGGACCAAGGACTGAGAAAGCATGGTCTGTGTACCGAAGCCTATTTTGTGGGTTTGGAAGAGACAACATGAGTGGTGAAGATCTCTCAGGTTGTATGTTGTTGCATCTCTGAGTAGTCTGGAAGTGGAGGGAAGGTATCATTACTAATAAGTTTAAACAGCTGAGAGGCAAAAAGAAAGTCAGCACATTGTTTTAGGCCAGTTAGTTGCTTCAATGATTTTGCATTGACGTTCATTTCTTGGGGAGAGAGTAATGAATCTGCAAATGACATTTGAAATGGACTGAACGGTTGGTATATTTATTTTGAAGCTGCAGCAAATAGAGGTAGACAATATTTTAGTGGAGCAAGTAAGATGCCTTTACCTATGGCATTTCTACAGGATCTGGATAGAAAAAGGAGATCTTATTAGCCTAGAAAAGGAGAGAGCTAATTTTTTGTGTGTAGTCTAGGTGGAGATGGAAATTTAGGAGGGGATCCAACCAAATCCTTAGGTATTTGAATGAAGTGAAATTTTTCAGTAGTATTGTTAAGATAATCAAGAATTTTTAGAAACAATGAGCTAGAAGTGAGTTTTTGCCTAGTGCCAAAAAGGATGGTTTTTGTTTTACAGAATTTTAGTAGTAATTGTTTATCATTGATTCATTGAATAAGGGCATGAAAATCATCCTGAAGTTCGAGTTCAAAAGGAGACAGAATGGTTGGAGCAGAATAGGACCATATCATCAGCATAAAGCAGGAGAGGAAGATGGGGTAAGTCAAAAGGAAGTTTGTTAATGTAGATAGAAAAGATGACAGAATAGATCCTTGTGGTGTACCTTTCTGCAAAAGGACTGATGTAGAGCTTAATGAATTGAAATGAACTATGAAGTGATGGTTAGAGAGGTGGGTTTTGAACCATGGCAGTGTGCCATTACTAATGCATTTTTCAATGAAATAGTCTAGGAGAATTCAGTGACTGACAACATCAAAGGCTGTGGTGAGGTCAATAAAAAACTGCTCCAGTAATTAGGCCTTTGTCCATTCTAAGCAGAATGTACTGTGACTAGATCAAAAGCCATGCTGCTTTTGAGAGAGAAGTAGTATTGGTTGATTTATTGAGTGAGATGCAAATAAGGTCATTTTTACAGAATCTTTCCTAGAGAAGGGAGAATAGAATGGGCTGAAAGTCTGATGGACTGGGGGGATTGGGTGTTTTAGGGAGAGGTTTTACAATGGTATTCTTCCAGATATTTTTCATAATATTAAGAGTCGTACACAGGCTGTAGAAAACAGATGAAGGATCTAAAACATCTATAGCCTTCAGCATTACATAGAGTACTGCAAGCTTTGTGCAGTATAACATGTTTTCGCAAATGTTATTCACCAATGTCACATTTTACCTAAATCATAGGGGTAATTTTTTTGTTTATTGTGTGATTTCTAGATGCTGTCCCCCGAACCCCTCACCTTTCCATCTACAGAGGACCTCTGCACACAGTTACCTATTCATTCAGAGGGGATTGGAGCTAGGCAACCCCATTCTAGGTGAAATCCCTCCAGCCTGATGTTCTTTGCTGCCTGAGAACACCTAATGACCTATCCATTTCTGCAGTGGTAATAGTCAGGTTGCAAGGCGCAAGCCAACTACAGGTCCCATTGAACATCCTATCCCTTTGGCTCGTAATAGCTGCTGGATCAAATACAGAATTGCTTCTATGCACACACAGACACAGACACACATACACCCATACAAACCTCATGTTTCCCTAGGAGGTCCCTGCTTGACTCAGTATAAGCCAGCATGACCTCTTACAAGTAAATAATGTACCTAGCAACTGCTAAATGTCACAAGTGCTTTGGGCCAAACAACATCTCTCCCACAAAGGATCCAAAATTCAGTATAGTGCCTCACCTAAGTCCTGCCAAAGCGTAAAAAGAGACCAAATGCAGAAAAAAATCGTGGCAGGGTCACGGGTAAGCTGTTTGAATTTAAGGCTAGAGCCACCTGTTGGACAAAAGATCTTGTTTATTTAGCAGAGTGTCAACAATGTCAACAGTGTCAACAGTGTCAACAATGCTGTGGTTTTTATGTGGGGAAAACCAATTGTTTTTTCAAGGTCAGGATTTTACAACATCTTAGTTCTATCAGGAATGGTGATGTACATAATGCTTTGTTTAAACACATTGAACAAAATCCAACACATTTCTTTAAGTTTAGAGCTATTGTAAATATCAAGCTGAGCAGTAGGGGGAGTGATATAAAACAACATACTGAACTAATAGAAGCTAAATGGATAATTGAGCTTATGGCTCATAGAGCTCCAGGTTTAAATGAAAATCTTCCAATGAAGCCCGCCCTTAGGAATAGGCGGGTCTGTTACTGATTTTATCAAATTTTATTGGTAGTTAGTGTGTTTAAATTCTGTTAGAATGAGAATGTTTGTTAATCTGATGAAGGGTGTTACCCGAAAGCGCTCATTCTTCCTGGAGTTTTCTGTGTCCGAGTTTTATGTATTTTTATTAAACTCATTTTGGACTTCAAGCTGTGTTCTGCCATGATTTTTTCTGCATTTGGTCCCACAAAGGATGACTGAGCTGGCATCTACATTCAAGGTCATGTTCCGCCTCTTGATCCCTTGGAAACTTGTGCTGTTAATTGATGTTTATCGAACACAGGTCATCTGAGTCATATACAGGGACTCATTTTGTGTACCATGGGGCATGGTATTCTGGGATGCATATGGTCAAATTTTGATTTTCCTCTCTTGCAGGCAGTGTATTTTCTGTGTGTTTTCTGCCCATTCTTTGATATTTTTCTGTAGTCTTTTGATTGACTTCGTTGTGTGGGTTTTTGTTTGACTTTACTTGGGTACACCAGTAGGGGTATTTGTGTAAGAGCACTCTTAGCAATGCAAAATAGTTTTTCCTTACTCCCACTGTGGCATAACTATGGGATTAGAATATGTAAATATGGTAACACGTAGGTGCAGGAAGGCATGCCTACCTAAAAATCATTTGTTGTAGTGTTTACTCATTTTCTGAAGAGCACATTCCTTGATGTACAGAAATTGATTGCGTTGCTCAAAGAACAAGGAGTCAATTAAACACAGCATCACACTGACAGATTAAATGGACAGCCACGTTAAAATGAGATCTGCTTTATGGAACTGTCAGATCATAACAAAACTTTTCAGTTACCACTAAATTAGTTGTAGTGCAGTTTCTAGCAATTATTTCAAAAGTTCCTTTTTGGTGTTCTCTGTCAGCCATAGCCTGCTCACTGCTTTCTAATCTATGCAGCTGCTGTTGGTCTCTGTCACAACAGCATGCATTGCCAGCCCTTGATAGTTACAGCCTGTAACAGGATGGATGCAGCCAAACATCTTGCATGAGGCAGTACCTCCTGATCAGTGCTAGCACTGGTTGACACAGGTGGCTTTCAGTTCGGCATTCATTGTACCTTCTGAAGTTCGAATTCTTTTTCTCACTCCAATTATGCAGCATGATTTCTTCTGTCCAGGTCTTATTTGCTGAGGTACCAAAATCATCAAGAGTGTGTGTGTGTGTGTGTGTGTGTGTGTGTGTGTGTGTGTGTGTGTGTGTGTGTGTGTGTGTGTGTGTGTGTGTGTGTGTGTTTGTTCACAATAAGTAAAACTATCTGTTTTTATTATCTTCTTTACAGGATAGCTAGAACCATCTTAGGCTATCTTAGGGTAAGGCTCCTTTAGGTGGCTCCATTGTGGTAGTAGCTACCCTGAAGAAAAAGTTCTCTGAATAGAGCTCTGGAATCTCTCCCTTGGATAAGGTTTCTTGGGCTATGGATCACATTGGAAAGTGAGATTCTTTATCAAGGGAATTCCCCTTTAGGGTGCTGAGTTGTGTCTCTCATGTGACTCATTTTTTATTTCATATATTTATTAACCAGGTATGTGTGAGCTTGTGTGGGTGTGCCTTCTTTGAAGGTTGGGCACCAGGCTGGCAACTCAACACAGTACAACTTCACTGCCAATCATAAGCAGACCAGTGATCTGCTATGGTGACCCCTAACTGGGAAAAGCCGAAAGACAGTTTATTAACCTGGTAAGTCTGCTGGGCACATACCCATTTTCAGGGCAACCTGGCATCACTGTCCAGTTAAATGACCACTCAGAGTCTACACAGTAGGCAAATGGAGGTAGAAAGGATCAAGCCCTACACCCTTGATGACAGAAAGCTGCTTGTTAACAGCTCAGAGCGTTAATCCTCTGTACAAATGTTCAGTAAAAAAAGCGATCTCACTAAGGGTCATCTGAGTTTGAATCAGGAACCTCTTAATCTCCAGACAAATACCCCACCACTGAGCTATACCACCATTTTATAAACAATAAACAACAGTGTGCACCTAGATTTGTACTGGGAACCACTTGATCACCATTCAAATACTCTACTATTAAGCTAGACTTCTGTTGTTCCATGTAAGTTAGCAAAATGAACACTAGACATGTTGAAAGCATTCCTCAAAGTGATCTCCTTTGTAAGCAGCAATGACAGTTGGCAATTATGGGCAGTGCCCCTATGCTTTCCATGAAAACATAGAACATGTCAGATGGAGCAGTGAGAGGAGTTTTGTCAGCCATAGCCATACATTCAGATGCCTGAGGCATTGCAGTTTTGTGGTAAACATCAAATTGCCCTATAAGCAACCAGATTCAATACATCCAGAAAACCAAGTTCTGGGTGGTGGCGGTGCAAATAGTCCTTCCACATTTACACAAAGTCTACCCTCAGGATGTCCAGGATGACAGGGAACCCAGTAATTTGCTGTGTTTCAGGAGCCAGTCATTATGAATTCAGAACCCTTTTATCTGATCTGTCTCAGCCCCCCAGGGTGTTTACCAAATTCATGGTGGTAGTAGGAGCTCACCTGATTTGGCACAGAATTAGTGTGCCCCCATTAATGAAAGACTGACTCAAATGTTTCTGCCCTTGGAGAGTTTGCTGAAGACTGAAGTCTCAAGTATAAGCCATAATAAACTGCTACCTAAAGACAGTGACCAAAATAGTTTACCTTAAAACAAAGAATTTGAACCTTACAGGCAACAGTTGTCCTGTTCTGTCCCAGCTGCAGCCTTAATTCTCAAGGTACTGTGGCTCATGTCAGCAACTGTTTATCTAATCCTCCTTACAAAGTTTTATATAAGAGCTCTGCAGGGGTCCCCAAACATCAGATCATCTTTCATAAATCATATGTCCTTTTCAACCATTCTATTTGCACCTCTAATGGTAGTGACTAGAGAATAATATGATGCAGGACTGCCCCGTTTCTCCACCTCTTCCCACTGTCATAGTTACCATGGAGTTGTCAACCTTTGGCTGGATGGGTCTTTTCTTAGAGCAGATAGACCAAAGAACATGAGCAGAAGAAAAGGCCACCTTGCATACAAATGTCCTAGAGGTGAGTGGAGTCCATATTTCATTGTAGATTGTTCAGGATCTCCTTCCAAGGCTGAAATTGCTAACCATTCTGACTGCATATTAGTGGTATGATACAAAAACATGGAGGAACCAGTCTCTATTCTCTGTGCCAGGTGGGAATGAACAACAAACTCTCATCACTTTGTAAAAGAAATTCACATTCCAGGACAAGCTAGCTCTCAAGCATATGCTCAGCAGATGTTTACTGATGCCAAACAAGGAGTACTTCAGCTGGACAATGGTTACCTCCATTGGGAGAGCCTTTGTGTAATCAAAATATTTGCATCCCTGGCCAATGCCAACTACATCAGTTATATTCCCTAATCCTTCCACAAGAGTATATGCCATGGGATTCTCTAATCCACTACTATATGCATTTCCATTTTTTCTGCTGATCTTGAAATTTCTGCAGGAAGGCAAGGTGAGTAGGGCCAAAGTCAGTCTCATAGCCCCCTTTCTGTGTCCAATATGTGAGATTTCTCCTGTTATGGCACTATCCTCTTCTCTTTAAACCTCATTGATGTGGTTTGTCCCATTCACCTGACACTCCTTATCTACACCTACAGATCCTCAGACTAATTAATTCTATCAGTTCTTCAATTCTGTTAGAGGTCAGGGACATGGCATAATAACCCATAGGAATTGTAATTTCTGACAGCAGACCAGAAACCAATCAAGAGGAAGATTTACAAGGGTAAATGAACAATATTCTATATGGGCAATCCAGCAAGGGGTGCACCCTTATTAGGCTCTGCTTCCTGTTGCTCAACAGTTTTTGGCTGCTATGTTTGATAGTGGATCTAGCTACTCAGGCTTAAGGTAATCAGGGCCTTAGTGCTTCCCTGGCATTCATGGAAGTATGCAAGGCTTTTCTCCAAGGTGTTTTTTATTGTGGCTACCTTTTAAAGACTTTGTCCCATTCTGGCACATAAGATTTTCTGCTAAATAAATATTTCCCCTCTTTGAACCTGCTAATCAAGCTGGCAACTTGAAAACATTTCATTTTGGTGATTGCTTTCTCCTGTAAGAAGTTTGCCAGAGCAAGAAACCATAGCTTCTCAATCTCCATATTTAATATTTCTTAAAGACAGAAACTTCTTGCAAACTAACCAAGCATTCATGCCTAAAGTTACCTCAGATTTAAACTTAAACATATGCATTAATCTCCTGGCATTTTTTTCACACTTTTCTAATGTTGAAAACAGAATTGCAATGTCTGGATGTTCACAGACAAGTAAGGTTTTACCTGCAAAAAAACAAAGATTCGGGAAGAATGAGCTACTTCTTTTTCTCTTTAACAAGACCTAATCTAGGCCTAAAAGCGCTAAAGGTCACTCTGTTGAGGTTGCTATCTGAATGCATTATCGTTTGCTATGATATCACCTTTAGTCACCAGGTAAACTTTCCTCAAGGGCTATCTTGATTTTAGTTGCCTGTTTCATTCTTCTGTGGGTGACATTTCTGCTGCTGCTTCTGGGATTCACTGCACACTTTTCTGCAAGAAACGATAAACTGGATGTGATCTCTACATCTACATCAACGTTTGCAACCACCTTTCTCTGTCATGCATCTACCCAGAAGCAACACCTTAGGATTCTGTCCTAGCATTGAAGTTCAAAACTGGACCATCAAGACATGACAGTTACATACATATCGTTAATTTTACATATATACCATTATGTTTACATACATACAATTATGCTTAAGCTTGATTATCCTCATCTGTCCACTGCAGAATCCCCTTCTGTCTTCCTTAACCTTTATCGAAACATCCTTTTGGAGAGATCTAGTCAACCTTCACTGAGACCTGTAGCCGGTATTTGCTTACCTCTGGCAGGATGATCATACGATGTAATGGTCTTACATATATATAATATGCATCTGGAAACAAAGGCGTAACTACAGTTGGGTGAAGACGGTGACTGCCATGGGTGTAATCTGTTATGATCGACATTCAGTTGGTTGCCAATGGGACAAGAGTGCAGTACTGAGATAATTTAATGGGTGATATTGTGATACTTAAAATAATGTATTTAGTAGCTTAGTATGTTAGTCATTATAGAAAGAAGCTTGCTTAAGCTCTTTACTACATTTTCAGTCTGCTTTTTCCCTCAGGAAGATTTTTTTGTTATTATTATAAACTTTAGAAGACTTTTTTTCCCCTTATTTGACCCTTAACCTCAGGTTGAGTGGGTGCAATTCTAAAGACTGCCCTAGGCACCAATTGACCTAATTATGGCTCTGTCTGGTAAGGCATACATAGTTGGCAAACTCGATCTAGAGAGAAAAGGAAGTGTGGTGCATAAATGGAATGAGAGGAGACGTTACAGCTTGGGAAATTTGTACAAATACTAAAATGAGTGCCATCTATGGAAACCTCCCTAATATTAATATTGATGGCTGTGGATTATGAAGCTCTAATATTAGCTTCCACTATGAGATGGCGAAAGTGAATGCACTGAGGACTGGAATCCTTGAACTGCATTCAGTGAAAACATCTTGCCGAAAAACACCTTTTAAAGTGTTTTTGCAGAGGGCAAGCCCCCCACACCCTCAGACTTATATATACCAACTATGTGGTTGCATCAACTCAAAGAAGGGGGAAATTATCATTTCCAGCACAACTTGCTGACAGTAATTTCCTATGGAGGAGCTCCAATCGTAAGCGGGTTGATACTCGGGCAGTCGAAGCTCGACACTTCACATTTTATCCACCAGTAGGATAATTCTAATATTATAATAAGTACATAACTTTTTTTATCTGTATCACATTCCACTTAATGATAGTTGAAATTCTTTTCTGACTTCTTGGCCAGTGTAATGATTGACAGAATGATGAAGTAGCACAGATATATCAGTAAAGTTAAAGCCATTTAATTTCATAATTAAACTGACACACACTAACATAAACTTTTTTCTGGGAGTCTGTAGATGTATAGGCTTCTTTGTAGTCTGTTAACTGAAAGATGTCTTAATAGCATATTCAGTAGTGTAGCTGCAAGGTAAGTATATGATGCAGTGAAACTAATTTTGCCCCTGACTTACACATGTAGATATGGGTAGTCGCTGCCAGCTGCAATGTTTTAAACTGCATTCAGGTGTGCTGTAGTTTGATATCACTTTACGTAGTTGCTTCAGGTATGTTCTTATTTGCTAAAAGTATATGAATTACATACTGAAATGCAGGTGACCTCATTTTAGATGTTTAGTTAATGAAGATAATAATGTCTGCCATTTGCTTTTTCCTTACTAAGCGGCATTGATTTTCTTTTAACACGATTGCCACCCCTTCTTACAATACATAATTAAAGCTCACAAGAGAGATGCTGTTTCAGCCATTGAGGTTTCATTTTGTGACTTGACCATCCTGTAACAGATCATTTATCATCTGTCTAGAATGATAATTTTAGTAATTAATATACATCATATATTTAGTGGTTATAATTTAATTGTATCTTTAAATCACTAAACACGTTAGTCTCAAAAGCATTTATTTTTCAAAGTAATCAGATTGCAGTACTTTTTTTCAGTGATTATTAATTTTAGCTGGTAGCATTTTATCATACCAATCTAATATTCTTTAACAATGTTTTTTGCATATCTATTTAGAACACTTTTTTAAAAAGCATTTTAATAAATTTGAACTCAGTGTAGTTGCTACACATTATGCTAGCCCGGTATATGACTGCTTAATTAATAAATGTCACCTTTTAATTATAAAAATGCTAAAAAAAAAAACAGTTTTAGCTTTCAGAAATAATATGCAAACATTTCAAGAGATGAAGAGATTTTAACATCAGTGGGTGACTGTGGGGAGAGGGGTAGGACACCTTGAGCTACTTAAGCTGGAGTTATGAGTTTGTAGTATCACATATTTTATATAAGGATAAAGTATGTAATACTGTCTATGATACATCACGTAATATTTCTGTTAGTGCCAGTGGCACAGCAAGTAACAAACTCACCTTTACTGTGGGGTGATTAGAGGCTATGGGTTCTATTCCCACTTTAGGTAATTGGATTGCAGATAGTACAGTACACCATTAGAGAGTGCTGCACTCCTAGCTGTGTTGTCTCTTAAAATAATCATTAAACTGAGGTTCTATGTGAGTTGGTTGTAGCTCAGATGAATAAAAAAGCTCCCATGGCACCTACTGAAAAGTGTAGTAGAAGCTCCCTACTTCTCTGGCAAATTTCCCATTGGGGTGTAAATAGTACCTCAGGTCTCTGATGAAAAAAACTTAGTTTTAAATCTGGAACAGTATGACACTTTGCTCAAATAACCTAGTTTGGTATTTCAAAGATAACACAGCTTTTGGATCTAGGTTTATAATTTTATGTATGTGTTTGTGTGAGTAAAATTAAATTGATGCTAAAAGCAACAGAAAGTAGAAACTGCTTTAAGAACAACAATTCATAATTTAGAAATAAACCTATTGGCTGTATCCTGTAGTTTATTACCTTCTACTGAGAACTGGTACCCATTTTAAAATGTGTACTTACATCCTGGAAACAAACTTCTTCCACATCTTTAACTTATTTATAAGCTATTTTCCTGTTGCATAGTGTCTTTAGTTTTGCATCATGAAAAAATATAATTCAGACATATCCTTAAGCGGATATGAGTTATTTCCTTTCATTAACTTGTTCAATGAAAAAGATGTTTAGGGTATATTCTAGGTAATCAAAAAAAAAAAAAAAAAAAAAGAATAAAGAAGCAGAGTATAGTAAATCAATCAGAAATAAATAGCATTACAAATTGACTTAAACATAAGGGAAAGTAAAAAAAGATGTTCCTTTCCTAGCACCTAATCATATTTCTTCCCTTCTTTACAACAAATATTGTTAGTAGCTTTCCCAATGAATTTCTCCCAGTGGCATGATGATCTTTTTTCTTATATGACCTCCAGAATTGCATGCGTCTCTTAAGTGTGGTCAGCTTAAGGCCTTATAGAAATGACAACATCGGCTCTGCATCCGGAATCTACCCCTTACACACATGCAACCCAGCTACTGACACTACCCTGTCACAAATCTCCTACTGGTCTTGGACTTCCAAATCTGTTTCCTGTTCTGTTAGCATTGGTTCTATGTCTCGCAGGTACTGATGCTTTATAGCAGGGCTGGAGTGATATAAACACATTTGTTTGCATTAAACCGTAGCTGCCACCTTTCTTCTCAGTTCTTCTGCCTTTGTCAAGCCTTCTTTACACCCTACCCCCATCTTCCACTGCTGCATCTATCGCTTTGCCAGCAAAAAGAAGGGATATTTGTTCTCTATTACCTTGGATATGTTTGAGAAATACACAGAAAAGTACTGTCTCCAGGACAGAACCCTGCTGATGTCAGCTAATCACTTATCTGGTTCCTGGCATTGTCCCTTAAAGCAAACCCCCTGTGTTCTACTGTTTAACTATGCAGCTTTCCACTTTCTCAGTCTAGGGCTTGGTCCTATGCCTAAATCAGGAGCCAATAAATTCACCAAAGGTAGTGTCAGTGAATGTAAAAAGTTTGAAAATTGTTCGCCGAAACTGCTTTTGCCAATAGTGGAGATCGCCTCTTTCTCCACTATTGTATGACCTCATTGTTGGTATATATAAATCTGGAGGGTGTAGAGGTGTCTCCCACATGAAAGGTTACCTTCTACTAATGAAAAGAAAAGGTTGCCTCTGATGTTCACACAATGTAATTTCAGTGAACAGTTTCTGATTTTTTTTTTCTCTTCAGTGAAACTACATTTGGCAAGTCAACTCGAATCTCCCTAAATCCTCTAGTTTTCCTATAAGTTTCTTGTGTGGGACAGGGTCAGGGACTTTGCTGAATTCCAGAAAAACTGCCAGTTGGTACTCCACTGTCAAGTTCACCTACAATCCAGTCATAAACATTCAATGTAGTTTAACAGGCAGTTTCTTTAGTCCATTAGTCATTTGGGCAGCATGATGCCATGGAATCTTCCTGGGCTAGGTTTATATACAGTCCAGGGCCATTATCCTAGTACACACCTATGAACCTATGAGCCTATCAGCTCATATTAGTTACTTTTTTACAGGTTGTATTGTAGAAAAACTACCACGTTTTTCCTCAGGATTTTTTCCATGACTTTCCCTGACACTGTTGTTAAGCTAACAGGCATGTAAATTCCCAGATTTTTTTCTACCACTACCCCCCCCCCCCCTTTCATAAAGATACCAATTGTTCTGCAGGTGTTTCTGCACTAACAAGAGATTTCTTGAAGACTGCAGCTGAGGTGGTAGTTTAGCCTAAAGGTGATTTTCTCCAAATCTCAAAAAACTCCAGCCTCCCTTCTGTCCACTATTGAGTATATACCCAGTAACTCTAACCTCCCTTTTTTGTGCATGTCTTTCAGTCATGTTATCTAAAATGATTTCCTCTGTAACACATCCTTCATTTTAATGATATTTTCAACCCTAAAGATCTGTACATTACTGACTGAAAATTTGTTGCTGCAAGCCAAGATTTTATAGTATTGTCCCAAGCAAACTTATTGGGCACAAGTGCATCTTTCAGGAGGTGAATTAGGAATACTATTCTGTTAAGTGATTCATAGGTTCATAGGTTCATAGGTGTTTACTAGGTTAATGACCACAAGGGCCTTTTTAAGCCTAGCCATGCATCCCAGATGTCTGACAAATTCTGATACCCTTGATAAGTATAAACATGGGCCCGGGAGATGAACCATTTACAGGTTACCTTGTTTGCATCACAGACATAAGTCCCAAACCAGGGATGAATTTCTGGTTTCCCATCCAATTGTCCAAGTTGCACTTGAATTGGATTAGGGAGGAACTCTGCTTCAAATGGATGGGGAGCCTGGTCCATAGATGGGGTTAGTCTCTGTGATACATACCTATCTCTCCAGCAGGTCCTATTTATATCATAGGCAAGGGTTAAGTCTTTAGAAGGAGTAATTCTGGTACTGTTTGTTTTGTGGATATGCAAGAGGCCCATCAGAGTGGGATCTAACAATGCCCTGTATGCCAGGCATAGATCTCCCCTCAAAAGCCTGTAGGAGACAGAATACAGGGAAAGGGCATAGATTTTGCATAGTAGGCAAAAGGAAACAGAAGGAGGAGTCAAACCCAGGTTGAAGCTTGTTAGTAACTCTTAAACCTGTGTACTAAACTATCAGACCAAATATAAAATGTTGGTGAAAGTACTCTGTATACTAAATGTTAAGAACAATTACTATATCATTCAAAAACTAAACTAATACTAATGCTAATAATAGTATTACATAAATTTGAAAGTTAATATTGCTCAAGGTTGGTGATGGAAGGGCTTTTATGGCTGTCAGCTACAGTTGATGATTACACATTACTCCAAGGCTGATTAGACACACGAAAATATCTGGACAATTTTGTATGCTATGCCTTTCAGGGGAGAGCTCATTTATGTATACTAACAAGCTTCAACCTGGGTTTGACTCCTCCTCCTGTTTCCCTTTGCCTACTATGCAAAATCTATGCCCTTTCCCTGTATTCTGTCTCCTACAGGCTTTTGAGGGGAGATCTATGCCTGGCATACAGGGCATTGTTAGATCCCACTCTGATGCTGGCATAATGGTTAAGGTGTTTACCTTACAAATACAAGGTGCAGGGTTTGATTCTCACATGGGGTAATTGGCTAGGCTGAAAATGGCCCACAAGGGCAGTTAGTCTAGTACTAATCTATGAATCAATACACAGCTGAAAGTGGTCGCTGTGGATTGCCATCACAAGTTGTTGTTCTTTTATCTTACATAATGAGCATTAGACAAGCCACAGTGATGATTCTGACAAGCATTATATCAGCTGTCTTAATATATAGGTGGCAGAATGTAATTATGACTCTAGTAAAAGGGAATAAAGGCAGCTAATAGTATCTATTTAACATTTGCTGACTGGGAAAGTCTGATTAGGACAGAGCCTATTTTCAGCAGAGGCCCAGGGAGAAACATTCCAGACACATGCCTTTAGAATGTGGGAGGAGACCCATGCAAATGCAGGGATGATATGCAGACTCCGCACAGAAGGCACCCCAGCCGAGAACTGAACCAGAGAACCTCTTCCTGAAAGTCCATAATGTTAGCCGCAGGCCCATCACTCTTCTTCTTTTTTGCTTTCTCTTAGCTCCACCCCTCCCTGCCTGCCATTCCCCATCCTCTGTGGGTAAAACAGCTGCTATCCTGATTTACCAGCACATGCATCCTCCTTCCTCCCTCCATATGGGCTTGAAAGCACCTAATGTGCTCTTGTAATTATATCCTAGTTAGTTTCTTTCAAATTGCTGGAATCGTACAATGTGTTTCTTCAGATATATTGATGCACTGCTAAAACACAAATACATTCTGTTGTCCTTTTCCCTGTATATGGCTTATGCACTTTTCCCTTGCTACTGCATAATAATATGTTTTCACTTGCCTGTTTATTTATCTGCTAAAGAATCTATTTAAATTTGTCTATACAGGGACCTGATTGTTGTGTTAAAACATCTGATTTGACTATTGGACTTATGCCACTGTCACTGACTAATACTACTCAGAAGATATAATGCCTCTCATATGGTTGCATGACTAGTGAAATGGATGTAGTTACAATGACAATCACATAGTATGTTTTGAGTATGCATAATCACAGTTACAGTTGGCTTCACAATGCTAGTATCAGTTTAACAGTTGATAGTCGTACAGCTTGAACAATTATATTGATGCTTTGCTTATTGCCCCTAATAGGAATGTTTTCTGGCTGTTAAGACAAGGTAACTGAAGAATTGTATGATTTTATGAGGTTACTTTATTTACTTTCTTTTGGTGTCCATTTGACCTAATTTTGTGCTGGCTTGTGCAGTCACATTTTGCTATTAGGTGCCATAGTGTCAGGAATCATGTCTTACTACACCTCTTGCATCTCTATAATAAGTCACTAAGTTTTTTCTACTTTGTCAGAGATTAGTTGCTTTATTGGACCATAGTTGGAGTTGCTAGCTTGTTATGTAGCTGCATCAAGTGGAGTCAGGTTCGTTAAACAACAAAGCCTTAGTTTTTCTACATGTAACAATCTAACAATCACTTAACCTTTATTTGGTGGCATGCTTGGTGGCAATAGCCTAGTGATTGTTAACTCTGGGCATGGCGGCATACCTTTAAGCAATAATCCATGACTGGGTGTGGGTAAATCCCGATGTACCCACACCTAGGAGTGGATTATTTCTGATTTACCCACACCCTGTCATGGATTATTTCTATTATACAATGTCATTATTAAGAAAGAAATTGCTCACCTTTCTTAAATAATGCCTTTCTCCATTTTTCTTTTTTACTGATGTACTGAGAATGCATATGGGACTTACATTCCCATGCATGCACAGTATATAATTGGAGTGTAGGAGAAGCAATGGAAAAAAGAAAATCTCCGTTGCTGTTTTTTTTTTTTCCATTGAGAAATTACGAGGCATAGTCGAGGGAGGTATAAAGTTGTTCCTTAGGAAATTGAATGTGGGATACTTGTTCAGTAATAACGAGGTTCAGGTACCTATTATACATCCCTAATGAAAAAAAGTGTGATAACCCCCCCCAAATCCTGGTTTCCAAATATTGAAAGAACTGGTTCAAAGGGATTTAAGGAAGTTATATAAGGATAATAAGGACAAGTTTCACAATTTGGATAATGAAAAAAATGTTACAATTTTTCTCCAATAGTCAGGTTTATAGAGTTATGAAACCTGATGGGGGGTTGTTATAATAGAAACTCTTGATTATGAGACATACATGTATAACATCTCGGGGAAATGATAATAGATATACAATTCTGTCTAGAAATGAAATTAATATAGCTCATGCTAAATCTCATTTACTATTGAATGACCATTTTATGCAGGGTGTTATTGATAACCATTTGTATGAATTTTTGATGGTGGAGTTTCTATGTATACCAATGATATATGGGATAGCTAAGAGCCACAAATCAATTGAGGACCCTCCATTAAGACCAATTGTGGCAGCCAGGGGGTTAAGATAAAGTCCTTGGTCATCTTTATTAATCAGAAATTGAAATAATTTTTAACTAATATTAATTGTATTTCAAAGGACTCATGGGAGTTCCTTAAGAATATTAAGCCAACTTTTTATCAGAAGGATTTGATTTTTATGACTATTGGCATTGTGAAACCTTTTTCAAGTATACCCCATTCTTTGGGGTTTGAGCGGCTTAAAGAAGTGATTTTAGAATGTGAATTTTTGACCAGTGTTGATGTGTTGTTAATTGGTGAATTCATGAAATTATAATGGTGAAATTTTTAATGGTGAATTTCTATGAGCAAGTTAAAGGAGTGCCATGGGAGCTTGTTGTGCTCCCATATATGACAATTTAGTATTATATTACTGGGAGAAGAAATTTATTATAGGCTCCAGTTATGCTTCTGATTGGCATTTTTATACATGGTTTTTGGATGACATTTGTATTCTGTAGAAGGGTACCTTGGACAAATTAAATTTTTTTGAATACATTAATAATAATACAACTTATTTAAGATTCACATATTCATATTTCACTGAAAGTATTAAGTATTTACATTTTTTAAGGATAAGATAGGAGGTAGATTCCATTCTAAGGTGCATCAAAAGGAGACCTTCACCAATTCCCATACTCACTATTTCAGTGAACATCCTTTTTAGCAGAAGAGAAGTATTATAAAAGTCAGTAAATTAGGGAAGCCTGAATGACTTCTGATTATCAACAGTTCATGGATGAAGTTGAATTTATTAGACAATTATTTTTAGAAAGGGGCTACCCTATAGAGTTGTTTACCAAAGTAGAACGTGATGAGGTTGATGGGAGTGACAAAACATTTGGACCCATTCTGGGTAGAGGTGTGGAAGTAATGGTGAATGATAACAATTCTAATATTGTATTACAAAAACACCTTTGTTTACACATTTAACTCCAAATCTAATAGTATATAAAATATTATTAACAGACATTGGAGCGTATTGACCTGTTTTCTGGGCATCAAAGATAATATACCTCTAAAACCTAGTTTTATATGGAAGAGAAATAAAACTATCAAAGAAATTTTGGAAAGCACAGGTGGAAAAATATGCCAATGAGTAATAAGGAATCTGATACTTTTAGATGTGGATTTTGTAATCAATGCTGTTATTTGTGTAATGTGAATGAAACTGATCTAGAGGCTAGTGACTTGGTGATCAAGTCCACAGGACATTATAAATGTAATAGCAAGGGGGTAATTTATTTGGTTCAGTGGATGGGCTGCACCAGTGTTTATGCTGGCAAAACAGAAAGAATTTTGAGAAAATGTGTTTATGACCATATTTATGATTTAGAACATGTTAACAAAACTAATGCTGTTTTTAGACATACACAGGTATGTACACAGAGCAAATTCAGGAGGACCCTGGAAGACCAGGATAGAATACAAAGACCAACCACCAACCACAGAGTAGAAATACCACTTTTTATTGTTCTTATATTGTTTAATGAATTGCATTAGCAATTTAATTATTTCATTACTTAATTGGTTGACATTTCTGATTGGTGTACATTTGTCACATGAGAGGCTTGTGAAGTGTTTAAATGTGGCAAGGATACGGTGTTTGGGAGTTATTATGAAGTCTGACACACTGAAGATGAAAGTGCTTAACTGTATATAATGTTTTTTGTACTGAATAACTATATATAATGTTTTTGTGTTGAATAAAATTGAGGGATTAGTATATCTTCGGTTCACTTCCATGGTGCATTGTTCACATTTTTAGTGTTCATTAGTCATAGTTGCTGTGTGCAGGATTTGTACTGTGTTATTTACAAAGCACCATATTTTGCTTCTGTGCCCCCTTGTCATCTTCTGAGTTGTCGTGACTGATTACATTGTACTGATTTCCCAAGTGAAGCTTCCTGTTTTCTCTGACATGGAATCTCTGCTAGGTGTCTGCATGCTATCCAAAACAGTGGTCATTGATAGCTGTTCCAAAACAGGGTTGTTCCATTGTCAACTGACCCCCAAATGATAGGACTGATCACAGGCCAAGACTGTTTGCAGTGCAGCCAGCAGTAAACTTGATGTGTAAAACTACCACAGAATAAGCATGTCTGATTTTTATGGGGAATCATCTGAGTAGAACATACCATGCATCTTATTCCTTTTGCTGGTGACGTATGCTTAGATATAACAAACACTGAAATCACAACCTCTCTTTTTTTTCCAGGGTGAACTAAGGGATGGTCTCTTCCTTTTCCCACTTAGATTTATCCAGTTTCATTAAAAGCTACCATTTCCTGAAAGTGCTACAAGCATGTTTAGCAGAATTTTAAAAACTAATCATAATATTCAGATCTGGTGCAGCTCACATTTCTTATCAGTGTTGCTTCTACATATTATTTGCCATTGTAAGCATTTCCACGAAAAAGGCAATTTTTGGTATACATTATTTTGCCCTATTGTTCTCTCTCTCTCTCTGCTCAAAGTAACTGGATGTAGCTGCAGTGTGCCAGTTTCTCTGATGAGAGACAGCAATGCTCCATGAGACTGCAACTGATTATCACAAAAACTAATCTTCATAACTGCAGGACTTGGATAATGGACATACATTCATTCACATCCCCTAAGTAATATGTAGGGAAGAAATATGAAACTATAAATGCAGTGCAGACAGAAATAGATGTTAATATTATGTCTGCTATATTTTCTTTGTGGTATTACTTGATTTTAAGTCTTGACACATCAAGCAGTATGAATTTAGTGAGGGCAAGTTAAAAGCATGTTGAGATTAGTCAATTTCTTTGAGTATCATACATTTGCTAATAAAGTTGTTTTATGTTATATACTGTATATATTTTCTACCTCCTCCTTGTTTCACTCACCTGTTCATGATGATTGTGTAACCCTTTATTGCTACATCATTAATTCAGTTTATAGCTTGTATCTCCTCACTATAAAGTTAATAAAGCCCCAGAAGTGTTTATAGGAATGCATGCAGCATGCATGTATGTGTTCATACTGCATTGGAATGACAGCCCACCCTGGCTTGGCTCCCTGACTTGCATTGTTCCTGCTGTCTGCCATGCTCCAGCATAGGTTTTCTTAATCCTGGTGTTCTGAGCAAGTTGAAGCAGATGTCAGAGAATGAATACATGAAATAATTAATGAATGGATGCTTAGATTATATAGCAGTTTTTCACAGCAAAATTAGACAAAGACTCAAATGCCACAATTCTAAGAAATAAATCGTTTCCATTTGTGACAATCTCTGACCTGGAAAGCTGTTTGCTGAAATTGATTTCAGCAGCCTTCTGGGTGATTCATTGAGTCACTGTCTACCTCATAATGTGTCACACATCTCATCTACTACAACATGATTGTTTTCATAACTGAAGAGGTATCTAGCAGGAGGCTTTTGGCATCACATGGGTTAGCACAGTAGTTCAAAAACAATGGAGGGCAAATTATAATAGACAGTACAAAGGTGACTATATTAGTAATGGTAATGCCGTACTTCATAGCAGTATAAATATACACATACAAAAAATGCTTTTTTTTAATCTACTGTGACTCCATTTCCTTGGGAGCTGAAGGTATTTTGGTGTAGTTACCACCTCATAATATTAACTAATGCCTGTAGAATATCATGCAGAGGCAGCAGTCATGGACTATATTATAGTCATGGGCATGGAATAAACTAATGCGAAACCACAAGCTTATTAATGAAACTGCTGCTGTCATAAATAAGCAAAAACTTATTCTGTCACTCTCTTTTGCTTGATAGCTAAAGTGAATGAGGGTAATTTTACCCAATCATCTTTAAAGGTTTCTTAGACTTGTTTCTAAACCAGAACAATCTGTCATTGTCTCATCTTATTTTTTACCTTGGACATGTCTAAATGAACAGCATTTTTTTCAGGTTGCATTTGTGATCTACCCTGACCATAAGTCACAGCTGCAGCTTCAGTAAATGATTTTAATCCACTTCTCATGTTTTAACCTTTCCACACAGAGGATAGATCTTAACATCAGTTATGCTGGGCTACTCTGAAGACAAGAAGACTACAAAGAAGACGGAGAAGACTACAAAGCCCTTTTCCATCCAGTTTCCTGCTGATTCATCGACTACAAGGGCATTATCTAATTCCTAAGACCAGGTCTGCAGTATTGCAGTCACTGGTGAGAGCAGAGGCTTCCATGTGACGGCTATCTGAGCTTGGGTTCAGGTGAGGGATTCTAGAACTTGATTTTGATTGGCCAGTTTCTTCAGGGGCATTGGCTGCCTTTTGATTGTCTGGCTTCTTTAGGGGTGGAGCCCTACAGGATTTAAATACCAGGAGACTTGCTCAGTTCAGTGGTCTTTAATGCTGGGCTACTCCAAAGACAAGAAAACTACAAAACCCTTTACCATCTGTGTTTCTGCTGATTCCTTGCATTACAATGACTGCATCAGCTTCCTAGGACCAAGTCTGCAGTGTTGCAGGCTTTGGTGAGAGTAGAGGTTTCCACTTAAGCTTGGGTTCCAGTGAGGGATGGCAGTGCTTGCATTTGATTAGTTTCTGCAGGGGCATTGGCTGCATATTGATAAGCTTCTGCAGGGGTGGAATCTTACAGGCTTTAAATACCAGAAGTCTTGTTCAGTTCAGTGCTGTTTTGTGCTGGGCTACTCCAAAGACAAGAAGACTTCAGAGAAGGAGAAGAATATTACATAATTCCTGCCCATCTGGGTTCCTGCTGATCTATCACACTAGAAGGACTTCACCAGCTTCCTAGGGCTGAATATGAAGTGTTCCAGCCTTTGGTGAGAGAAGAGGCTTACACTTGACAACTACCTGAGCTTGGGTGCCAGTGAGGGATTGCCGTTCTTGATTTTGATTGTCCGCTTTCTGCAAGGACCTTGGCTGCAGTTGATTGGCCAGCTTCTGCAGAGGCAGAGCCTTACAGGCTTTAAATCCCAGGAGACTTGCTTAGTTTCCATGTTACTGCACAAGAGCAGCAGTGTGAGCCAGTCTTCATCCTACTAGGTATCAAACAAGACAACCTAGTCTGTAACAGGTAATGGAACCTCTCATGTTTGTTCTATATGATATAAATTTCAGTGCATCCTTTTTCACAACCTTGTTGTACTACAGTGACTGATTTTTATACTGCCTTATATCATGCTGGGAGATCATTGCCTCTTATTAACTAACTAACTGCACTTCTTGTGAACACTTTGCTAAAATCAACACTTCTTAGCTAGAGCTTAGCTGTTGCTTTTAAATAGCATTGCACCTTTCTCCTTGTTGGTATGTACCACTGTTCACATTTGATTTGCTGACTGTAGTGGTATAAAGTTTAAATAATATTGCACAATTGCACTTTGTTGCTTTGGTAATGTTAATACTGGCATTATATAAGACAATACTGCAGTGCTGTCTTTTGCTCATACTAGGTATATAAACACAAATTTGCTTATAACCTCAGTAACAGGCTGCACTTTGTATCATTGTTATTGTTGCAGTTCTGCTTGTTCTAAGTACTATAGTGTTACAGTATTTAAAACTCCTGCTCTACAGTACCACAGTAGAGAGTACAAGGCTACCTTGGGGATATACCTTTATTACTCGCCTGACTGCTATACTGTTACTGCACTTCAAACTACTCCTTTACATTATCTGTAACTAGTACAGTTACTGCATCCAGATCCATTGAGTTAGGCTACCCAATGGTCATAGCTTTTACTGACTAGGTAGCAGCTGCACTAGCTTCATGCATGAAGCTATTTGCATGAATTTGCCACTGTTACTGAATTCCATATTGACCCTACAAAGTCTGTCACTTTTACATTTCATTTTTCCACATTACGACTACAGTGGTCACAGCTCATTATTTCATCCTTTGGTCAAATTCTAGTTTATCACTTTTTTCCTAGCCCAGTTCAGTTATCCTCTTCTTAACCTATCCTATACCTCTTCGTCTGTACTAGACAGTATGGAATATCACTGTTTCCTCTTCTGTAGCTAACCTGATAGCATTAGGTATTTTCAGGCAGTGTAATAACTGCCTCTTTATTGTTACCTCATAATGATTTGGTATGTGAAAGGTATGAGTATTTACTTAACTTGGAGGCTACCTTCTCACCTCAGAACACATTTGGTAAGCACAACACATTTATATATACAGCACAAAGAACTTCCACAAAAGCAGCTTACACTGTGGTTGTTAAGAGAACACTGCCTAAGACTCCCAGGCTAAAGACTAAGAAATGTCAGACATTACTCTACACAGCAGAACACACACATTCACCCTTCACATCCATACCTAAGCCACATACTTCTAAGATTCACAAGGGTGTAGACTCCAAGCCCTTATGGCCCACTGAGACTGCATCAAACAATGGTGTTTTAGTTATAGGTGACTCTGTTGTAAAGGATTTGGACAGCATGCTGACCAGGCTGGATAAGAATATGGTGGCAGTTGACTTTCTGGTGCCAGGATCCAGGATGTAAAAAGGGCTCTTAGATCCCTCTGTGAAGATAGGTGAAGGCTTCCAGCCTAGCCAGATAGAATTTTGTAGATAATTCTGTCATTTGTAAATATTAATATAGGCCACAGGCTTGTTCTCTCAAATGGGAAAATGGTGTTAAATGTGGAACTGCAAAAATGTAACAACAGTGCACTCTGCTGAACAAAGCTGACCAGTCAATTCTCTGATGTCAAAACTCAGAGACAATATGAATGGATGAAGGAATTCTGCCTATTATTTTGAGGCCAGAGTTAATGGCTAGAATTTGCATGTATAATTTCTTTTATTGCTCTGGTTCCTGACCAACTGCAAGATCAAAGGGGCTATTAACCTCTGAGAGTCTGTTAGCCTGGGAACCAGAAAGAAATGATGTAATCTGAAATTAATCAGTGGTACTTTGTTATCAATTTAAGGACAGAAAGAATGAGAGCATTAAAGCATTTGTCTTGAGAGCATCCATCACCAGCACTGCCTGTATCTGTATGTAAGTAGGAACTTAGACTTTAGTGTTTTTTCTTATATATAGCTAGGGAATAGGAAGACTAGACTAGTTTGTTTTTCTGTGATGTCAGAACTTTTCTACAGTATTATTTTAAGTATTTCTTTGTGATCTCTGAAGTCTTGACTAGCACTGTGTAGTATGAAGTATTGTCTTGTGTTTTTATTATTTATTATTAAATATTTTTAAACCTTTCAACTGTGGCTGTTTTGTGTAGAGATAATTTAAGCTCCAAGACTACATTGCATGTATTTAGTGATACTGTACTAAGTCACTCCAATAAGCTTTGCTGTTCAGTCACACTTACCATTTGGATAATAATATTGCACAGTGATAATTGGACACCCTTTGTTAAGGGCCTTTTTAGTAGCTGATATTAGTCGGTGGTGGCAGCTGGTACTACTGTATAGTCTGGGCAGAACGTGGGCACAGCTGGAGAATCTGTGCCAGCCTTCCTCAGGAGTGTCTGTGTGATTGTATATAACTCTTTTCTCAAAGTGTGTGTGTCAGCTACTTGGGCAGGGACACGAAGCACTGGTCGGACAGAGAGGGTGCTGGAGGTTTTAGCTTGTCAACTAGGCTGAGATCTGGACCCTATAGCTGTGCCAGTGGGGAGTCTTATTGGGGACTTGAAGAGAAAGGGCGAAACCAGCCCCAGACTGACTGTGATCTCTGTGTGCCCTTAAGGGAAATTGTATGTTACTGTGTGTGTATTTATTATCCTTTCCCTATATGGACGCCCCTCACTGGTGTTAGTGGTGAGGATTGAGGCTTCTTGATTGCTGGGCTAGTGCACAGGCATCACACCCTCCATGCTGACAAATGTTACTGTGGTTCATGTAGGTGTGAACAACCTAGCCAGTCTACCCAGAGACACATGCAGATGGATATGATTGAGCTTGTTATACGTGTGTCTGAGGCAGGAATGACACTGGTCTTGAGTGGTATTCTGCCATCACCCAGAATGATGCTGAGATTCAAAGGCAAGATAACTGGCTTTAATAATTCACTATGTAGTTGGTGTCAGTCTAGGGGGATCCAATATGTGTCAGCTTGGGATGAGATGGCTGACAAGTCTTCCTGCTTTTCCAGGTTTGGCATTCACCTCTCTTTTCAAGGCTTTTACATTCTGGTTAAAGCCTTTTCTGTCTCTATAGTGTCTTTGTAGACATAATCCATCTGATGAACAATCTAAACAAATCAATTCTAATTTTTAACATATTAATGTGACTCTACTCAATCCCAGGAGTCTTAACAGATATACAAACCTGGCAGTCTCCTGCAACCTAAACACATTCATATATGTATAGTTACAGAAACCTGGTTACAGAGCATTGAAAGCATCCCTCTGTTTCTTGGTATAAGGACTATCATGCATTCAGTCCCAGTGACACTTGTAAGGGAGTACAAGAAGAATAACATCACCACCTCAAGACAGATTTCTTGGGATGCCACATATGAACTCCTAGAAGTCAAAATCAACCTAAACAAGACTAATTACCACTGCATAGCTAGCTATAGCGCATCCTTTATGTCCCCTTCTGAGCACAGTAGCTATCTTAATACATTAGTTGAAATTCCCATTAAACCCAAGTACTTTCTATTTGGGGACTTCATCTATACTACCAATGGTCGGCATGCCCAGCACTTCCTTGACATTATAAATACTAACAATCTCTTTCATAAATAGTTAATCATCCTACTAGGGGCCCCAGTATCCTGGATCTAGTCTTTACAAATATGGCCACTTCTTCTATGGGTCCATAGGCATCATCATATCTTGTTAAATCAGACTATAATTTAGTGATCTTTTTCTTTAAAACTAGTAAAACTTTTCCAGTAAATAGCATCATATTTAGGGACTTCTCAAAAGCAAACATTAAGTTACTTGATTACTTAAATATATTCTGCTGAAATCTTCCCTTTGAGGATCCGTTTGCTAAAGCTACTACCTATACCTCTGACTTCTACTCCCACTTAAATAGTTGCATTCATACTTTTCAACTGTACAGATTTTCACAGAATGACCAGATTTTTGCTTCATATTTTTGGTCTGTTCCTCATAAAATTTGCAATTTTCTGGCAAATCACTAGAATGTTCTGAGGACTGAAGGGACTAAATAATTATATGCATTTGTGTTTCAGACTTCATATCCTTCAGAAAAATGCATGCTAAGACAAATTCTATTATTCTAGCAGCTTTCTAAGCTTATACAAGCAATATTTAAAATCTGCCCTCATTTTTCAGCCTTTGTCCCCCCATTCTGTGAAGCTTTGTCCAGATGTTTCGTGCTAAGAGTTTGAGAGTTATGGTTGTATTAATAAGGCAGTCTCTATCCATTTAAAAGCAAACTCCTATGGTGCAATACCCATATAAATAAATTATATAACAAGAGAAAGAAGCTGGTTAGCGCTTATAAAATGTCTCATCCTGCCTACATTAAGAGCACGCTTAAGCAAACTAACAAAGAGATTAAGGGAACCATTCATTAGGACAAAGGCATAGCTGGCTCACCCAGCACCATGGGCTGCGCCCTGACCTAGTACCCTACCCTCTTGCTCAAATAGAAGAGAAAAAAAAAGGAAGCTCAGATAATCTGTTCAAGGCAATCTGATGCACATGCCCCCTCCCTTCCACAGCTCTTCATTGCAAGACCAAAAAAAAGGGTAGATCCGATAGACAGCTCATGACAGACTGAAAAATGTCCAGACATAACACCTACTCTCTGACATACACATCCTCCCTGACACAGCTCTACAATGAAACAGCAGAGAAAAAAAATAAGTTTGCAAGTTGCTTTCGTACCGGCATTCAGAAATGCTGGTACAGAAAGAAGAATGCAGAAATGGCACTTCAAGATTGCACCATCTAGCACCTTATGCCTAGGGCACATGCCCTGTTCACCTCACCCTTGCTATGCTACTGCATTAGGAAGCTCAAAGTTAATTATGAACTTAAAATAGCCACTAAAACTAAAAGTAACTGGAAATCTTTCTTTAACTATGTCAGGAAGAACTAACACCCAACAGTGTTTGGAGTTAGTTCACAATAATACTACACTCTCTGAACCAAAGAAAATAGCTAATATAGTAGCTAACAAATTTAGTGCAAATTCTGTTGTATCCACAGTTATAGCTATCCCACAGGTTCCACAATGCCAACCAACTCTTTTAATTACTATTGAACAAGTTCTCTCAGCGGTTTCAAAAACTGAGAGTACTTCATGCATTGGCCTTGACAACATACCAGACTATCAGTACCATATATGGCTTTTCTGAACCCTTAAAGACTTAAATGCTTTAATCTACGCCACTCCAATGGTTACATTCCTGAAGTCTGGAAAATAGCTATTGTAATGCCATTACACAAAGGTGGCTCAACCTGCTAGCTATAGACCCATTAGTCTAATTAGCCTTATATGTAAAGCTATGGAGTGCATTATCTCAGTCTTCATTAATCTGGATATTTAAAATGTCTTAACCCTGAAACCTCATCAATTTGACTTGTTCAAAGGAAGGTCCTGTCTCTTTAACTCACTAATTTCTTTGATAACGTAACTGAAGCACTGGATATTTGTTATGCAGTACATACAGCATATCTAGGCCTGGCCAAAGACTTTGATACTATTCCCCATGCAAGCAATATTGATAGACCTGTAAATCTGAATGTAAATCGTTATAGTGTGCGATGGATAGCTAACTGGTTGTCTGATAGAACCCATGTGGTTAGGGTAGCAGGTGCCAATTCTAAAAGCAAAACAGTTACTAATAGTGTACTGCAGGGCTCAGTTTTGGGCTCTCTCCTATTTGGCATATATTTCTCAGATCTTCAGGCATTCTGGCCTATGGTTAACTAAGCTTGCAGATGGCTGTAAACTAGGTGTTGATATTCAGTTTTAAAACTGACTCACACTTGTTCCAGGATGGCTTAGGCCACGCTAACAACTGGTGCAAGGAAAATGGTATCAAATTAAATGTAAAAAAAAAAGTAGCATAGTTCATTTTGGTAAACAAAACAGTTTCACTTACTATATAGGAGATGCACCCCCCAGTGAAACACTGTTATATGGGATCTTGTACTATTGTTGATAATTTCTTCTCATGTAACCATCGTGTCTCCACAGTAGCTAGGAAGCCTTTTATGTGGACCATCTAATTTCCAAAGGCATCTGTGCTAGATCCAAAGAAGGTTTAATTTTCCTTTGCTCATATGTTATTACACTTGTTATTGAATATAATGCAACTTTTGGCATGTATTTTTCTAAACATATCACTCAACTTGAGAGACCTTAGATTCATAACTAAAAAGAACAGTGGCCTCAAGATCATAGTTATCAGGAGAGACTGACAACCCTTTCTCTTACATACTCCTCCTTGGATATTTATGTCTAGCCTTTAGTGCCATGAAAGATCCAACCATATTTGATCTCCTATTCCTTTTCAGAAATAATGGTACATCAAATACTTAGCTAAAGTATCTAAACCTTCATCAGCAGATAAATAAGACATGTTGGCATGATGGATTCATATTTCAGCGTATTCCTTACCTCTCTAACAAACTTCTACTATATGTCAGAGTAGCACCTTTGCCACCTTCACGGTAAACCTAGATAACTGAATAGACAGCCTCAGTTTCTCTTCTGGTCTGCCTTGTCCTTCCCTCCTTGAGGCTAGAAGTAAATTTTGAATATCTTTTTTTTTTTTTTGCTAGGGTTGAAAAGGTCTGCTAACTAATTGCCTACTACTTACCTATGAACCTGTGACCTCACTGGATCCTCATTAATCAATTTTGCAAGTATCTTGAGGGAAAAAAGACCATTAACACAGTTCAGCTTGCATAATTGTTTTCTTTGCAGTGTTTGTTGATGTTTTCGTGTTTTAGAGTGTGGATGAATGAGCACTCTAAGAAAACATTTGACCTCAATATTTTGTCTGCTGCTTCCTCCATCTCTTACAGTCTTTGCTGAGTAGTGTCTTGTGGCTAACTGCCATAAACAGCAACAATTACAGCAAGAAAATAAATGGTTTACAAGGGTCATGCTTCCATATTAGTAAAAAGATGTTTGACAGTTCAGATAGTTAGTTATATAAGGATCTTTGTTTTTTAAAACGTGACATATCTGAAATCACGATGAAAAAGTATGCCAGTACTGTGACTGCAGGATCTTCAACATTCCAGTTCCAGTAAGTCTGAGTGCCAAGTCCTCATGGATATTGTGATTAGTATGTTCTTCTGATTACATGCTTTTACTGTATCATAGGACTACTACCAACATTATCATTCTGTGAAAATAAGGTCTTAAACTTCACTGCAGTTCATTATTTGCTGCACATCCTTATTAAAATATGGTACAGAGTGAAAGAGACTATCATTAGCTGGGTTTGAAACTGGGATCTTCATTCATTATAGAGACTGTCATGAAACTATAATGTACAATTTACGATATATGCTTTTTACTTTCAAAGTTTGCTGAAACTGATACTAAATTAGGAATGGTTCAGAAAGAATAGATTTGAAACTCTGATGCACCTAGGTATCTATTATCCATTTATTTTAAGCATGTGATGTGATGGGAACATAGGTGTCCACTTTTTTTAATTATATATTTGAATTTAGCAATACAAGTCAGTGCACAGTTAGTACACTATTCAGAATATAGTATGATTAATGACTTCCTAAAATCATTCCCAAATACCTTCTATTTTAGTGTACATGAATGAGAATACACAATACATGTAGTAATATGTCAAAGAAGCTGCTTGTCATACATTCTGCAAAAACTGTCGGTTTACAGGCATGTAAACACAAGTAGATGCCCATGTTTGATCTGTGCAAACTCAGACACCTAACCCCAGTCACGGAGCCTCTCAAACATCTCAGTGTCATTAACCAATTCACATAGCACAGAGAGCTGTATACTTTAGTAATGCCCCCAGCACAAATCCAAGCACACATATACTCTATTAACTTCCTATGTCACCAAAACAACATCAAGGTCACCATATTTATAAAGCCACTGTGACATACAGCCAGTCAGCACAAATCATCTGTAACACTCATCACCTGGGTACTCCCCCAAGGAAAGGTGACAACTTTATCATCCACACAAGGGCACATACTTATTGACTTACCACTTCCTGTCATACATATCAACTTCTTAGCTCAAAAAACTTGATAGAGCCTAAGTAATGTGGGGACAAAGGCCCAAAATCAGGGACATGTTTTAAATATTGTTGTTACAAATTTGATAGTTGATAGAATGATAGGATTTGCATTAGCATGCATTTTCTGAAGGCTGTGAAGTGTGAAACTCAAATCTTTTTCTTTATTTACTGATATCAATCCTCATTGATTTGCCAGAAAATTACAACAGTTTAGAGGAACAGACCAAAAATGGGGGGAAAATCTGGCCATTCTGTAAAAATCTGGACAGTTTAGAGGTTTGGATTCCGGCGTGTAGCTCGCGAGACATTTGCCTGTGAGCTACATCGCCGAAACCAAACAGCTGCATCAGCACTTTGCCGTAGTGCAAAGTGCCTGGAACCGCTGCAACTATAATCTATGGACGGGCAGCTGCAGCGTGCGGGCTGTGTAGCATTCCTTCTTCTCGTGCAAGGAATGCATTTATTTAATTTATTTATTATGTTGTCAGTCTGACATCACAATAAATAAATAATTAAATGCATTCCTTGCACGGAAAGGAATGCTACACAGCCCGCACGGCTGCTGCCCATAGATTATAGTTGCAGCGGCTATGCTTTTCAGGCACTTTGCACTACAGCAAAGTGCTGATGCAGCCGTTTGGTTTCGGCGATGTAGCTCGCAGGCAAATGTCTTGCGAGCTACACGCCGGAATCCTTCTGCATCCCTTTAACTAATCTTGTGTAGGATGCATCCCACATCACACCTCCCATTTTTTCTACCTTTCATCAACACTGCTTCCTTACCACCCTGCAAACTCCCAGCCTCCCAACTTTCATCTACTTACAGTTTCATTCTCAATCCACCTTGTACTAAATTAAAATCCTGTCTGCTTATCCCAAGCCCCCATTAATGGGATTGTCTTTGCTAATGTCAAACAAATACAATTCCCAGTTTATTCCATGTGGGACCCATGCACCTCTGACCACAACACATATGGTTGCCTCCACAATTCCCATACTTCAATGCATGCCGACCACACAGATTAATGCCACTGCCCGTATTTCTAACACATCTTATGCTTACTGCTCTCTTCTGTTGCAATACTATTGACATCAGGAACCATAGGTGTACCTCCAGAACATATAGGTTAAGCAAGAGGCTGATAACCATTGGGTCTTAAACTAATCTCAGCTATTTTCTCTTAAAACAATCCCACAAGAAACCAAGTATCTGTCCTTGACTGGGTCATGAACTTAAGATACTTTTTGGTTAATGCTAGTTCTGAGGATTACATATAAATATCACATCTGAACTCTGAATCAGAATGTAACAGAAGCTTGAGCTGAACGTAAGTCTACCAAAACCTACAGCAGATAAACTAAAACATGCATTATTCTGCAATATCAGTGTTTTTCTCCAAAAGTGAGTATATAGGCTCATTAGTATACAGATGTGAAAACCTACTTGGTTGCCTGTGTATGAACAACAAAAAGGATATAAAACAGATAGCTGAGAGGAGCCATCAAGGCTTGAGTTTGGTTTTTGCAGTTGCCTCTGCTTGTGTTCTAAAACTTCAGCTATAGAAAATGATTGGTTATAAATTAATTCAGATATGAAAAGCTATGAAAAAAAAAGAAATAGCAGGAGGTAGATGCTTTTATTTTTTGCATTCTACTTACTCAAAGTGGTTATTTTCTGTTTCTTTGTGCAATTTATCTTGTTATATATTTAACCATTGTTGGTTAAATATTCATTTCTAAGTTGTTGTGGCTTTTCCCGGTTAGGGGTCGCCACAGCAGAACTCCGGTCCACTAATGATTGGCAGTAGATTGTTATGGTGCCAAGTTGGCAGCCCGATGCCCAACCTTCAGCAAAGGCACGCCCATTCACACATGTCTTTCAGAGGCCACTCAACCACAGGGAGGACATGCAGACTCCACACAGAAGGCACTCCAGCCGAGAATTGAACAGGAGAACATCTTGCTGTTAGGCAACAATGCTACCACAGTACCACCGTGGCATTATTCGTTCATTTCTAAGTAAATTAGTTTATTCACTTTTATTTTGTCAGGACATCTTGCTACATATTATTTGTGGGGTTTTTCCACCTTGGCAGGTCTTGCCACCCAGCAGTGTAAACCTTGGCTCTAAATGACTGTCGTTCTTGAAGTGACACCCCAACTCCATGTGTAAAAATGGGAAAAGAGGTTGTGGATGGATCTGTTTTTTTTTTCTGTGATATAAAAATGTATATGAAATTGTAAAATTTTTCTATGCATGTTAAAAAATAATAATTAATGGTGTAACTTCCTGCTTTCTGAAGGGAATACAACAATTAGACCTAGTATACAAAATATGTAACTCTCATATGAAAACTTAATTAAAAGATCTGGGACTGTTCCAAGGCAGGATGCCAACTATCATACATATACGATTAGAAAATTCTTCAGAGATAGCTGACTAAAATTGAGTATATAAGCTCACTAGTATACAAATGTGAAAATCTACTTGATTGCCTCTGTATGAGACAACAAAAAGGACATAAAACAGATAGCAGAGAGAAAATTAATCAGAACAGTTGGAACTATCAGTATTTGAGTTTTCTTTTTGCAGTTGTCTCTACCTGTATCCTGGAGCTGTTAATGAGCTGCTTTCTATGGTCTAGAGGTGCAAGGTTTGATTCTGTCAGCATCCATTACCTACCTGTGTGACTCAGAGCAAGTCACTTAACCAAACACTGCTCCTGAGCTGAATGTGAAACGGGTCGACGGAGATCACTGCTCTACCCTGGAAAACAAACAGAAAATAAAAATAAATAAAATGAACTTCAGCTATTGTAGATTATTGCTTAGAGATTCTTTTAGACATGAAAATCTAGGAAAAAAGAATATATGGAGGTAGATGCTTTATTTTTTTACATTCCACTTACTCAAAATGGTTATTTTCTGTTGCTATGTACAGTTTGTTATCTTGTGATGTATTTAACCATTCTTGGTTAAATATTCATTCCCTTTTAAAAGAATTGTGATAAAATGCTGGAATTTGCCTCTATTTTGTCAGGCCATCCTGCTACATATTATCATTTGTGCTTATAAGTATTTGGCAATTATTTGGTATATAAACAAAAGTAACTATGAATTCCCAGTCTGGTAAACTGAGGTGGTAGCAGCTTATTGCTGTGACTCGGGACCGAAAGCTGTAGCTTTGGAGAATTGCTTGCCTTCCCAGAACATTTCTCTGGGTGAAAGTGTTAAATTTAGAGTTTATTTTAAGTACATTTAGCACAGCCAAGGAAAGACATTGGGCCAGATTCATGAAGCCTCTGTGTAAGAGTTATAACTCTTACACGGAGGCTGCAGTTAAATGGTGTGATGTCAGCATGTCATGCATATGCATGAGGTGCATGAGGCATGCTGAATCACACTGTAACTCTTACACGGTCCATGTAAGAGAGTAGGGGGCGTGTCTGTAGGCCAAGCCCTGCATGCGAACACGCCCCCGGAGGTGTAGAATGGCTGAAAGTAAACAGCCACGAGAGAGGCCATGGAAATGTAAATAAACACACTACACAACACATTCCCCCACAGACCATCAGTGTACAAAGTGAACAGAAGCTATAAAATGAAAATAAAAACTGTCTTATTTTTTTAAACCCTGTAAAGGTGTGCTACTGTGTGCGCTCGTGTGCGCGGGTGTGCTACTAGCGCAATTGCAGTTAGCAGGCAGTGGAGAAGGATATGAGAACTACATATGCAAAGTAAGCCAAGAAGAAATAGCTTAGCGGTAGAGTTGCTGGCTTAAGAGTAGGCAGGCAGGGTTCGCGCCCACACGATAACCTTTTTTTTTTTTTGTAAATAAGCACTAAAAAGGCCCCTGACAGTATTGTACAAATGTAAAAGTATACCCTTTTGTAAAATGGAATGAAATGGAGCATATATTTAGATGTAACACAATAATAAAATCAATTAGAAATGTACTGATAGCTAAGCTGCTGTGAGACAGAGTGCCCGTAGCTGAGTAGTGTTTAAAAAGCTGCAAACTGTATGCCCGTTGCTAAGCAGCAGTTTAACAGGCTGAAACTGTTTGCAACTAGCTGTGCTTAGCTTAACATGTGTGTCACTAGCCAATTAAGATTTACCCCAGCGCACACCGTTTGCGCGCCGCTCCCACAAGCTGTCAGTGCGCATGCGTTAGCTCCGCGCAAATGAGCGCAGATTTGCCTTTAAGTGCTTAAAAGTGCTTTTGGCATGATTGATTGACAGGTCCTCAACTCATTTCTGTCATGAAAATTAAAAATCAGTGGTCAGATTCGAACCCAGGATACCATGCACTAGAGTCAAGGTACTAAACCACTAAGTCATGACAGCAATAGGTAGAAATGCAGAAATAGCATATACATAGGATAAAATCCAGAATGGAGCATGATAAAGCAGTTTATGTGAAGTAGATACAATTCCAAAACGGCCAATCAGAGAAATGTGCGGGAAAAGCGGCATATATAAGCCCCATAGGCAGGAATACACAGCAGAACCAATTGTAGAACAGACCTGCAGTCAGAATGGGTGGAGTAGGTGAGGGACGTTGCTTTCGAGCACAGCGTTGGGGCGTTGAGGAGTCCAGATACATGGTCTGGCTCCTAGTCCATCATCACGAGGCCCAACTCATGCAGGGCCAGTTCTCATGGGGAGCATACAGGGCGGAGGCATGGGACCAGTTGGCTCGTGATCTGACCAGTGCTACTGGCATTCCACGCACTGGTGAGCAGGTCCGTCACCACCATACGGACTTGAAGCGACGTAAGCAAGACCAGTTGACCGAATGGATCCAGGAGGCCCGGGATATGCCCAACGCCCCACTACTGAGTAAGAGTAAATTACATTTTACTTATGTATGTAAGAATTTCAACTGATAGCTGATACCATGGAGATGTGTAGTCCAATATTACTTCTTTCGTATTACAGCTGCATGTGTCCGCTCTGAGAACCGCGAGATGCATGCCCGTAGGCTGGCGCGGCTGCACCACCATGCAGGTTAGTAACCCCACCCAGTACTTGTAAATAAATATTATACTGTAGCATGTATCAGAACACTGCAGTGTATTGATGAAAAGTAATATAATGTGCAAGCAAGAATTGAAAGTCTGCAGGTATGGCTGCAACAAGTTCATCAGTATGCAAGTGTAACTGGAAATATAATTGATAGAAATAAATAGTGCTGTAATACAGATGTCCCACCATTAATTAAATATAGTGTAACCTGCAGTAGTCTCAAGAGTACAGCTTCAGAATCTGAGGTAGTCACATGTGAGATATATCCCCTGTTGAAATGCTGAATCATGACAGAAGTGAGGCTGTTGGAAAGTGTTTGAATCACCACTGGTCTAATATGTGAACAAAGCCTAGAAGTACCAACCTGAACTGTGAAGTTGCAGGATGTGTGAGAGTGACAGAAAGGGTTATGTATGAATAAATAAAGTAGTAATAACCCCTGAATATATTAGCCCCAGTGTGTTTCTACAGAACTAAATGCATGTGGGAAGTACAAATTAACATCCCAAACTGATTTCAGTGTGTCAGAATCTGGAATGTCTAGGCCAAAATCTGTATATGGTGATAACAGTAAACAATTTGCAGATAGAATGAATGATTATCTGACAGACTAAACAACCATAGTTGTCCCCTGTCCTGTCATCAAAGTGTAGCAGGATGATGTATCTGATCAAATTCAAAATAAGTAGGATAGTGATGTATTTGTAACAGGTCTAGCATGACAGTCAAATAAAAATCATTTTGAAACATCAGCCTCAATTTAATTGTGTACCTATTACAAATGTATATCAATGTGTAACTTATGAATGTGTCATCACTTTCTATCTCCACCCAACCCTATAATTCCAAATAAAAACACCCACTAAATATTGGTATGTGAACATTTCATTAACCATGGACATTTGTCCGTTTCAAAAATATATGCATGTCTGTTTGTGCATGTGCCCTGTTCATACCTGCAAATCTGATGGCCTGTTGCCATTAATCAACCCTGCATTTTGTTTGATTGTGTATTTCCGTTCAAATAATGCATGTGATATTGATATGCCCCTTGTTCAATGGTGTTAATATCTGGGTGTTTGTTTAATGGGAATACCAATGCATGCTGTTACAACTAATCTGAATGGAATAATATGCCACTAACCCAAACTAACATAACTACTCACAAACCTAGAACGCTTGGGAAGGCAGGTCCCAGCGGACCCACCTCTCCCACCTCAGCTGGCGACTGCACCTGGCACTAGTGCCCAGGCCGGACCCTCCTCCGGTGGCCCTGTGCCACCTTCAGGTGGAAGCACTGCAGGGGATGGGGCCCATCCCCCCTCTGCAAGCATGGCCGGAGGAGTTCGTCCACTCACCCTCCAAGGTGTCCAGTCTGTGGTGCGAAGGGAGACCCAAGACACCATTCTTGGGCCCCTACGCCAGCTCGAGGCTCGGGTGGCACAGCTAACGGCCCTGCCCATTGCCCCGCCTACACAGCCCCCAGCACAGCCCCATCCTGGGCTGTGATGGAACAGTGGCAACTGCCTATGGGTGGGGATATCAGTTCCACTGTTGCCATCTGTGGGCTCATGCATCTTGGATATCCCAACCTCCGTCCCCGTCAATTGTGTAACCCCCCCCACATGTGTCATACACCGCCCCTGTATGCGTCTTGTCTGTCTTGTCTGTTAACCTACCCAATCTACCTCCCCAGCTATACCGACTTCCTTCACCTGACATACCACTCTCACCTGAAAAAAAAAAAAAAAGGGCACTCTGTACCCACAAAAAAATTACACCCCATACATAGCTGTCCATGTTGCACACATGTCCGCTTGACATTGAAACTGTTAATTACAATTGGCTTTACAACAAACATTAATGTTGTCCTGACACCTCTCTCAGGCGTGGAAGGTTTCAAATGTCTCACCAAAATACATGGAAATACACAGCTGTTGCTGCTAAAGACATGGGCATCTATGGGCCTTACCTACATCCCTCCTGCAAATTCCACGCTTGTTTCCCTACTGTTTTACCCTCTTTGTGACCCCTTTTTCACCACTTTCCTGTCACCCCTTTTTCTTTTCTTTCAAAGAAAATAGCGCGGGTGTGCGCTTGTGTTAGCGGAGCTCACCGCCAGTGCGCATGCGTGAGCTCCGCGCAAATGAGCGCAGACCTGGTTTTAAGTGCTTAAAAGTGCCTTTATGGCACTTTGATTGACAGGTCCTGTACTCATTTTGAAAGTCTGGAAAGAAAAATAAACTCCCACTGCCAGTCTCGTACCCAGGACCTTGGTAACATTAGTCTGCATGACCTACCACTAAGCCATCACTGCCATACAACAATATAGTGCTAAAATAAATATAACATGCAATAGTAGGAATCAATATAAAGGCAATATAGGAGGTGTACTATCCAAAGCATGTCAGGTAGAGTTTTAATGGCCAAATTACTGGATTCCCATACTACTTCAGTGTTAACAGAAACAGCCCTGCAATTGTTAGCTTGTACATAATAATGTAAGGTAATGTACATATATGAAGGTATGTATATGTACACATACATATATATAAATATATAGTGATACATATGAAATATAGTCATAGGGGTCAGTATCCATACACACTCACTACAGGAAACAGTGAAGATAAATGCAGCAGCCAGAATCTGCAACACAGCCTGACCCCTGTGAGACCTACTAACCCTTTTAACTGCTTAAAGGTGGCTTCAGCACTTTGATTGACAGGTCCTGTACTCAATTTGAAAGTTTGGAAAGAAAAATAAATTCCCATTGCCAGTCTCAAACCCAGGACCTTGGTAGCATTAGTCTGCATGACTTACCACTAAGCCATGACTGCCATACAAGAGTATAGTGCTAAAATAAATATAACATGTAATAGTAGGGATCAATATAAAGGCAATATAGGAGGTGTACTACCCAAAGCATTACAGGTAGAGTTTTAATGGCTGAATTACTGGATTCCCACACTAGTTCAGTGTTAACAGAAACAGCCATGCTCATTGTTAGCTTGTACATAATAATGTAAGGTAATGTACATATATGAAGGTATGTATATGTACACATACATACATATAAATATATATTAATACATATGAAATATAGTCGTAGGTGTCAGTATCCATACACACTCACTACAGGAAACAGTGAAGATAAATGCAGCAGCCAGAATATGCAACACAGCCTGACTCCTGTGAGACCTACTAACCCCTTTACTGCTGAAAGGTGCCTCCAGCACTTTGATTGATAGACCCTGTACTCAATCTGAAAGAAAAATACAAGCATACTAGTAGGCCCTACCACAAGACCATTGTAACACTAGTCTATATGACCTACCAGCAAGACATGACTCTCATACAGGAATATAGTGCTAAATAAGTGGAACATGTAATAGTAGGAATGAAGATAAAGGCAATATAGTATGTGTACTACCCAAAGCATGTCAGGCAGACTTTCACTGTCCCAAGTACTGGATTCCCATACTAGTGTAGTGTTAACAGAAACAGCCCTGCAAATTAGTAGCTTGTACCCAATATTGTCAGCTAATGTACATATATGAAAGTATGTATATGTACACATATGTATATATAGCAATACATATGAAATATAGTCGTAGGCGTCAGTATGCATACACACTCACTACAGGGAATAGGTGGGAGAAATGCTAAAACCTGAATTCACAACACAGCATGAAGCATGAGAGATGTACTAACCTTCACACTCACAGAACATTTTCCAACAGCATACCAGCATGGTCCACGCCCTTACAATCTGAAAGGGCAACGCCTATCTCAAATACCCTTTTATAGCACTGTCCTGAAATCACAGTGAGACATGCAATCAGTACACAACTGGCTGTATGCAATTAGCCAATGCTGCCTTACAACTGGTGCAGAGGCCATCACATGGACCTATGCAGATACCTACAAAAGCATTCAGTACCCACACTCCACACATGCAATACAGTCATTGCACAAACCTAATGAGAAAGAGAGAGAGAGACAGAGAGAGAAGAAAAAATATACAGACAGCCAGCAGCAAAACCAGCAGCAGCATCAGCAAACAGCAAGCAGCAAGCAGCACCACTGACACAGCAACAGCTGCCACAAACACAGGTAATGCAAAGTAGCAGGTTAATACTGTGTTTACTGTGACACCTCCAAATGTATCATAGTTCACTATCTATAGCTATGTCCATGAGATAGGTTGTGTGTACATAGTCCTGAAATATATACATATGTAATATTGCTGTACATGTTGCCCATACTTGAAACTTCCATAGCTTAGAACACAAGGCCAGTTGTGCATATGATGCAGTAGGTACCAGGGTCAGTAGAGGTTACTCCTCATTGGTGTGGGACCACTGTGTATGTATGGCACTGTTCAGGTACATATCCTGTAGTATGGTCAGGGAGTGATATCAGATTGTCATGTGGTGCTATGTCCTCCAGGGGTGAACGTAGCACACATCCAGGGATACCATTTTGTAACAGTGATGCTATGTGTTCCGCAATGTTGAGGGTGGCCCTCACCTGGACATGTGAGAGGATAGGGAGGTTACAGTCATCTGTGATAACTAATACCGCATGTGTAGGAGAATGGGGGGGGTACCTGCACCTAAACTGTCTGCAACAATGTTGCCAATATCTGTGCATTTGGTGAATGTGAAGCATCTTAACACTGATGACCACAGATGCCTTGCCTTCATGTGAATATGCCCTGTGCTGCAGTAGCCTCCTGCTATTGTTATACAATGTGCCTGTATCTGTAGTCCACTGGACAGGATAAATAAGTGGTGTGCATATGTTCTGGGTTAGATATGTGTGTGCACAGTACATGCAGTATGTGGGATATCTGTGGTAAGCATATGCAAAGGGGCCAGCAGTGTGTGTTGTGGCTTCCACTGGCCCAATGGGCTGCATGGATAGCATCACAGTCATAACTAGTGAATAGCTGTGTAATTACATGCATACATAGCAAGGTAGTGTACTGTGCTTGTGGTGTTGTTGGGATATGTATATCCAGGCTGAGTAATGTGTGTCCACATCACAGGGTTGGATGGCAACACACATCCAGTATGTAGGGATGAACACCCAGAGTGTTTCAGACGTGTCGCCTGTGCAGAAATATCTGGCCATTACCTGTGCATCCCCCACAACACACACACATGCAACATATGGCAGAAGTACTATAGCAGTACACATAGGTTCATAGGTTCATACTAGGCTATTTGCCATAGGGCAGTGATAAGCCTAGTAGAATGTGTTTGTCTTTCACCACCCAATTACATGTTATGCTGCTATGCCCTTGTCTGACGTTAGTATACTGTGCCTCTGTCTAACAGTGACATAGAAGTGATACCTGGGGTACAACTATGATCTCCATCCACTCATCCAGATTCCTATGGAAGAGAGTCAATGAGGGACTCTGCCTAACCTGTAGTGTGAGTTCATTACAGAGTGAAGGGAGCCTCTTGGTTAGGAATATGCCCCTCCAGCATGTCCTATATATGTCAGTGCTGAGGTTCAGGTCTCCTGAGCATGTGGCTGTATGGGGATCTGATTTCCTGAGGTGCAGCATGTTCATTACTGATGGGTAGGACATGGCTGTATATGGCATGCACAGATTGCCTCTGAACAGGCAGTATGCCACTGAGTCCAGCTGGATTTCCTTTACGTGGGCAGCATATGACATCTATTTGAGCCATGTCATCCTCTTGATGAGGTACTGTTGTCCTGTACCGGTTGCTGTAGGTGTCTGGTTAGGTACATCCCAAAAGGTGCATTGTACACAATCATAGGCCTCATGATGGATGAGTAAAGAGGCACAATGACCTCCCCTGCCATACATGTGAATCCCTCATGATTAGCTGGGCTATATAACATGTCTTTCAATCCACGTTGGCCATGTGGTTGACAAATGACAGACTGCTATCATGTTTGTTCCCCAGGTCCCCAATTACGTCTTCTGTACCCAATGGCCTAACACCTATGTGGTACTTTGCCACCAATGTGGAGGTGTGGGAATCTGCGTTGAATATTGATACTCCCCCTCCTTTGTTCAAGTGTTGGGGCCGACAAGAATGGTAACAGCTATAACTCGGTAGTGCTGGTGTGCTCCTGGGAAACCTGAAACAGGTTTATGTTACTGCACAGATATCGATGTCCAAAATGCTACGTATGGTTTTGAGTGCATGTATCCTGAGGTCTAGACTTCTGGTGTTGAGTAGCATCACTCTTACTTCCTCATCCTTTGTGATACAAATGGATGTGGGTTTGCCTTATGAGCCTTGCCTAATACAGGCACTATGGGTGTAGCAAGAGCCTCCGCCAAAATCCAATAGGCCAGGGGTGACAGGTGCAAGCTGTCCCTAGCAAAGCATACCACCCCAAGATGACAGGCATTGGCACACCTGTGAATGACACCAGTATGTCAGTCAATTGTTGGAAGGGATCATCGTGCCTTGATATTGTGGCATCGTTCTTGGTGAGTGTAAGATGCTTCTCAAGGTCAGGGTCAAACTGTCTTGGGCTACATGCTCAGAGAGCTCCGTACTGTCTCATGTCATGTATTCCAGGGAGGTATGTGTCAGGTCATTCACACCAGCATGGACATTGACTGAGTCATACCTGTACTTGCCTTGGAGTTACTTGAGTGTTTGTGTTATGTGGCGGGTCGTAGTGCCCAACAGGCTGCACACTGTGACCCTCACCTTGTTAAGCCTGGTGAACGTGATGTCAGTGTGCCTGATGATAGAGGCACCTAGTACAGGTGTATGAGGTGTGTTGTTTACTGTTAATGGCTGTGAGTGTTCAGCACATTGGCTTTGTGTGATATGTGTTGCACGTGTTTGTTTCCGTGGTAGTGGTTGCTAGATTATCTGCTTAGGAGGTCTTTGCTGCGTAGGCAGACCTGTAGTCCGAGCCTACGAGTATGTTCTTGTGTGATCATGTGTTAGTTCTGCTGTCGTGGTAGGTCTATGTGAGACAGGAAGTGTAGTGAGTGTGGTTTCCTTCTCCACCTGACTGGTTATGGCAGTATTTAGTAGAGAGAGCCTAGCCTCCAGTTCGGTATATGGTTGCATCACTCACATGAGTTTGAATTTGTTGTTAGGAGGAGGGGGTTGTCTGTGTACATGCAGCTGTTCTAACATTGTCTCTGGATTACCACACTCACCAGCTGGACTGGGGAGGAGACTGACAACTGACCTTTGGACATGCTAGAATATTATTGTGAATACCGTAATAATTGAAAACAAGGTCCAGTGGGGAGTGAGGGTGTACTGATATTACCTACTACTGCTGACTGATATAATAGCTTCAGTGAGCAAGTGCCAGGTAACCTAAGTGCAATGTGTCACAATTAAGTAAATGCAACAATGACAAGCAGTCACTTGCTGTCATGTGTAACATGGAAATATGTACAGTAAGCAATGCAGATATCAGTAGTGAGTCACAGAGGTGTTGAGAAGCTGTGTATTATGTGGAAGTAGCATACCAGTGAAATAACAAGCTAACAAATAACAAGCATATAAACAAAGCTAGATTCAGGAGGCCTGGATGTAGTGTTTGCTACAGCAAACAAGGTGTACCAATGTCAGTAAGATACAGCTCAAATATGCAGGAACAATAAACCTGAAACCAGATGTCCCCAGCTATGAATGGCAGAGTACAGCCTATTGTCACACAAGAGTGCAGACCACAAACCTTGTTAATGTTAAATAACTGGCCTGAAGGCCAACTGCCTATACTGGAACTAATACACTTGGACACTGGGCTCTCAATCAGCAGTTCCCAACTTCAAAGGATGAAGGATATGTGTCCTGCCACCACAGTGCTTGCCACAAACCTCCCTAATGTAAAACAACCAGTCTGAAGGCCAGGTGCTTAGTCCAAATGACTTAGAATGATAGCTACACTTTAATCAAGTTACAACCAAGCAGTAATAAGTACGATTTAATACTCCCTGTATAGAATGTGTACCATGTATTGCTGAGATACTATGCTGATAACCTGTTTGTGTACCTTTCCAGGTGAACATGGCTCCAAAAAGGAACCCCTCATATTCTGCTGCAGAGGATGAAGTGATCCACCAGAGCCTGGTGCGTGACTATGCCATCCTGTTCTCACGCACCACCCAGAATCAGCAGGAGAGGTCTGCACTGTGGCAAAGTCTTGTCAGCAGGATAAATGATGTTGGCATGCATGATAGGACATATGAGCAGGTGAGACATCACTGCAGTGATTTGATTAGAAATGTCCGCCAGCGTGCTGCAGATATCCGCAGGCAACAGGTTGCCACAGGTGGGGGGGGTGGCCACACATCCCCCCCTCACCAGACAGGAGGGGCTACTGCTAAGTGTTGTGGATCCAGCCCCAGAACAACAACTACAACAGTCATGCATCATGATGGAGGTTGGATCCACACAGCAGCAAGACACCGAGCATGCAGGTAAGATGCCATATATATTTATTGTTATTACTTTTACATTTGTTGACCGAGATAGTCTAGCTGGATATATGTCCATTTTCAGTAGAGGCCTTGGGAGAAAAGCTCCACACATAACATAATAAAGGCAGACAGACAAGTTGTTAATACAGACATCCAACATAATAGAAATATACACCAGCTTGTTAATTAAATCAACATACATTTAAGTAACTCAAACAGTATAAAGTCATACACAATGTACTGTCAGTTTCAAAGCAATTCTACCTAAAACATAACGGTTATGCAATAAGGCAAAAGCCATATAGATAATAGTTAAAGCTCAGAAGGGTAGAGAAGTAGAAGAAGTATGAAAGATAAAATAATAGGGAAGAGGCAGGAGTCCAGAAGGGAAGTGAGGGAAAGAAGGAAGACAGTCAAGAGAAGGTGGGAGGGATGGGAGACGTAGGTCAGAGCATAGAAGGACATCAAGGGGAAAGAAACAGGGTAGAAGCTAGTTTTAATGCACAATGAGGGGTTAAAGGTAAAGAGAGGGTGGGGAGAGGGACGGTAGCCTGGAGTACTACAAGAACAAAGCCAGTGGTCTTGGAAGTACAGCTTCAGTTGTTGTTTGAAGAGAGGTAAGGGTGAGATCAGAGTTAACCCCTGGTATGTACATATGACTGTTCTGTACACTGTTACTTCATGCACGCATAAGGTGTGCATGTGGTATGTATCTGTCATCATGATATGTAATTGTGCATGTGTGATACAGACATTATGAGCAGCTGATGTGTATAAGGGAACTAGTGTACTACTGTACTGTATCATGTGCAAAACAAATGGCACACTTGTGCCCACTGACATTACTCTCTTCATACTTCCAGGTCCCTCCCATCTAGCAACGAGGCAGGCCATACATGCTGGTGAGTGTGTTCAATATTACCTGAAAAACAGTTTATAATACTAGTAAGAGTACTGTAACTCTGTAGTATACATGCTGGTGACTGTGTTTAAAAATACCCGGTTTAACAATATTAAGAGTAGTGTAACACAGTACTGATGTGTGTGTTTACTGTGGGGTGTGCATGTGTGCGAGTGTGCCTGTGCCCATGTGTGCATGTGTGTTAGTGTCCATGAGTGCATGTGTCCATGTCTGAATGTGTGCATTAGTATTGAAGTGCATCTCTGTCAAATATGTGTTGAGACTGTAATCTGTGTTCCCTGTTTTCCTCCCGTAGGTTCTGGTGCTGCTCTGGTGACCTGCAGCAGGGAACCTGAATCTTGTGCCCCAGGTACTGATGATGATGAAATGTCTGTAATGGTGCAGGAAGCTGTGTCTGGGTCCACCATTGGTCAGCCAATTGACAGTACACAGCTGTCAACCCCGTCAATGCGCACAGTCATCCTGCCGTTACATCCTTTGTCACCATTGTCCCTAGGTGATGGACAGTCTGCAGTGGGCATAGATCAGGGTAATGTGGTACCTGTGGTACATGCATCCCCACAAGGCAGCCATGAGCAGGGTCCTTCAATGGTACCACGCAGACAGTCGCCCATGGGTTCTCGTGGGGGCATCCGTGGCCGTACTGCTTCTGGCCGACGTGCCCAAGGAGATATGTCAACCTCCACTATGTTTCGAACTGTTATGCAGGCACAGGCACGTATGGAAAGGTACACCAGACAGGGTCTGAGGGAGCTGAGAGCATGTTGCACAGCCATGACAGACGGCATGCGTGACATTGCGAATGCTATCTGTAACTTCACAGATGTCATTGACAGACGTTGTGGGGGCATACAACACCTGCTCCACAACCAGATGTCCATGGGCCAGGGCGATGGTGTGCATTTGCGATGTTGACATGGCCGTATGCCAGCAACAGCACCAGCTGGCAGTGGCCGCGGACGACAACAGGCCCACTCACGCACCTCAAGTGCCAGCACCAGCCCCAGCAATGCTGGGTCTGTGCTGTTATCAAGATGTCCCAAGAGACCACGTGCACCTGGCTCTGGACAGTCCCAACAGGGAACTGTGTCCAGTCAACACACCCCTGCTTCCGATGACAGTACCCAGTCTGGGTTAGTACCGGATGCGGCCCGTAGCACCCCTGCCAGGCACAGGTACCGTGTCCGTGCCCACAGACACTGATCTGGATGACCTGACGGGTGCAGTCTGTGGCTGTCCACAAAACCCTGTACATGGCAGCCATTGTGTGGGACTGTGTGCATGCTTACACACATGCAGAAACCTTACACCTAGGGCAAACACACACACACACACACTGCACCAACACTGGTCCACCCTGTGCTGCTGCCCCTCACAAACACACATACACACACATGTCAATTGGTGTTACCAGTGGCTGGCTTGGGCATACATAACCCACACCCTGTGCATATGATGACACTGTGCCACCTCCTGCATACTACAACATTGGTGCAGGAAAAGGTAAACACGTTGCTGATGCACAGGGTGACTACATAGATGTGTATAAGTAGTAACATGTTGGTAACTGTTCACTGTTCCACTATGATTGTGTGTATATCCCAGCAGTCCTGCTGCAGTAACTGTATGAATGTCCTCAATTGTTATCTGCACCCATACTACTTACCAAAGTGTACCAGCTGCACACCATCACATGCTAACATTGACTATGGGAATGCGCATCATGTGCTGTTATGTAGATTTAGCTATATGTATCTGTTCTGTCACACATGCATTTATACACACCCTGCTACCCCCACACATGCACATGCTCACCTGCCATTCCCATTATTTATTACCCTACATGAGTAGCTGTCGATACATGACAGGTACACATTTGAGAAGTGCACTATGTTGTTTACTACCGACTTCCTCTTCTCTACCTGTACTCACAGGGTGCAGGCAACCTCATCATTTCAAAGGTGTAATGTGCATCAGGTACTGTGGTACCCTGATTGCCACAGCAAACATGTTTCCCATACGGAAATGCACACACAGACACATCCCACATCCACACACTTGCCACATTCAGGCTTCAAAGCACTATCTAGGTATATTCTGGTACATGTGCGTGTTACAGTAGCATGTAACACTATACTGAGTACTGGCAGTTGTCTGTTGTTATGTTGTTTGTATAGAGTAAAATAATTGTTTGATTATCCTACTTCTTTTTGTGGACATTACTTGAAGAAGTGTTACCTTACATGTGTTATTGGTACCACCACCTTCTCTTTTGTAGTTTTGTTTGTATAGGGTGCTGTCAACATCACTGCTTGTTAAGGGTAATGTGCACCCTGCAGTGCATAGCCCCATTTGGCAAAAGCCACATCCCACCCCCATCATTGTGCACACACACTAACCCCACCCACAGTAAAACACATACTTTCCATTTGCAAGATCCAAACCCATACCTAACTGTGTTATGACAGTAGAAGGAGACACATTAGCAGAGTGTGCTATTTGCATTAGTTGAAGAAATCCTTTCCAATGCTGTACTTAGAGGGTGCTGACATCATCTGTGTGTAGGAGGAGGGATGTGCACCCTGTAGTGTGTTCTCCCAGTTGGCAAAAGGCACTTATCCCTCCCAGCATAATGCACACACATAAACCCCACTCATACACATACATTCCCATTACAGGATTCAAACCCCTACCTAACTATGTTATGACACTGGAGAAAGACGCATTAGCAGAGCGCGCTATACGAATTACTGGAGGATTTTAATACAGGTAATATAGTTATAGAGTCCTGACATCATCAGTGTTTCAAAAGGGGGATCTGCATCCTGTACTGTACTGTCACAGTTGCTAATAGGGGCATTTCCCACACACACATCGATGTGTTTGAGGTTTGCATATGTGGGGGATCCAGTACTCCAGTGTGATTAGTATATGGTTTGATTGCAACAATGAGGGATATACTTCCAGTGGTGAGCATTTTGTACTCATGTTTGTGATGATCAGGTCTAGTATATCTTCCCTCTTGTGGGAAGGTTGATTACCTGTTCCATAGCTAAAGAATGTCTGATCTATGGGAACCCTAGAGCTTGGGTATTGTGGCTTGTGTAATGTTCACAGTCTATGTTTGGGTAGCTGACGTCACCCAGTATGATGGTGTTTGCAGTGAAATCTATACTCTCCTGTGTGAGCATGAAGGCTGTGTGGGAGTCCTGCGTTTTAGAGAGTGCTGTAAGAGCTCCTCTGTGTCTCTTTCCATGTGGTCCAGGGAGGTATGTCTCAGGTTGTTTGCACCAGCATGGACAATGACTGCCTCATAGTTGTACTTGCTGTGGAGTGACCTGTGTGCCTGTGTAATATGGCACATTCTATCACCCGGCAGGTAGCTAAATGTGACCCTCACCTTGCTCAGTCTGGAGGGCGGCACGTCAGTCAACAGCTCATGTCAAGCAAGTTCACACCCCTCATAAATGATGTGGAAACCTTCAACGGCCCCAGGCCTGTTGGAAATATGGACCAGACTGCAGATACCTGTATAAAGGCATTCTATGGACACATTCAGGAATGCATGGATCATGAAACCACATATGAAAGCATGACCCAATTCTCCAAAGGCAGATGTCCTGTGTGTCGGACACCAGCCATAAACAAACTATACAATAGAAGGATGAAGCCACTACATGATACAACAAACTCCCAAAATGTGAAGGCATCACTGATGAGTATTGGAAGACAACTACAGGCACCCATACGATTGTCTAAGGCCATCTTTGAGAGAAGATTCCACAAGCCACTGAGGATAATCACAAGGCTTTCTGTGGTTATGTTAGGAACCTGGGTGGTACTACCCAGATATGCTCAGAGGTAATCCAAGATGTCACACAAAATACAAAACACACAGACATTGCCATCATCCTAGTGGACAGGTTCACTGCTGCCTTCTCCCCCCCACCACACCAAAAGGGCAAATATGTCTCGCAGCAGAGTGCTGCCCCCCCGACATCACAGATGCTCAGGTAAGAGATGCCCTTCCCAAAGCAATAAACACTGCATCAATGGGACCAGACAGTGTCCCAGGCTGTGTCCTACATGAACCACAAGAAGAGCTACACCCAGACATAACACTACTGTTCAATCCCAGCCTTACTAAATGATATGTGGACAAAGAGTGGCGTACAGCAACAGTGGTCCCTCCACATTCAGGTGGTGCCTTCACGGATCCTGAACACTATTCGCCCCATATGTCTGACTAGCTTGGTCTGCAAAGCTATGGCAAGGATCATCATGAACCTCACATATATAGATATTCTGGACATACAGACATGTCACCATACACAGTTTGGCTTTGTTAATGGCAGATCCTGCCTCTCAAACCTGTTTGATTTCTTTGAAACAGTCACCAAGGCCACTTTCAAGGGGAAGGAGGTCTACACAGCCTACCTGGACCTTGCATAAGCCTTTGATACAATACCCCACCTGTGCATTCTAGGGAAGCTCACCAGTGTACATATTAACCCCTATGTCACTATGGATATTGCACAGTGGCTCAAGGGCAGAACACACATGGCTAGAATTGCTGGAGCCATGTCAGCCTCCAACCAGGTACAAGTGGTGTCCCACAAGGCTCAGCCCTGGGAGCTGTCATGTTCATTAGATATTTATCATAGCTACAGGACAACATGGAAGTACTGTGGCTGAGCAAGTCGCAGGTGACTGCAAACCGGACGCCATAATCAACTCTCCAGCTAACACACGCATCCTCCAAAAGGGCCTCTTGCAAACACACGACTCATGCCACAGCCATGGCCTCAAGGTGAATGACAAAAAGCGTATAGTCATCCCCTTTGTCAAACACAAAGTGACCACAAAGTACCACATATGTGTTAATCCATTAAGTGCAGACAAAGGAATTATGGACCTTGGGGTACACAGGTTGATAGCATTCTAACATTTGACAACAACATGGACAATGTGGTTAGGGAAACATGTTATATGGGCCACATCATCATGATGGGATCCACATGTAGATCAGGGGAGGACATTGTGCCCCTTTACTCATCCCTCATCATGCCCATAATTGACTATGATGAACCTGTCGGCATGCACCTTACCAGACACCTGCAGCAACTGGAAAGACCACATACGTACCTTGACAATAGGATCAAAGGGCTCAAACAGATGCCACATACTGACTGGTTAAAGAAACAGCAGCTCTACTCAGTGGCATACTGCCTCTTCATAGGCAATCTGTGCCTGACATATAAAGCCATGTCAAACCCTCACTTAATGGCCATGCTGCACCTCAGAATATCCAGATCCCATCAGGATACACGCTGGAAAGACTTGAACCTCAGGAGTGATATACATAGGACATGCTGGAGGGGCACATTCATAACTCAGAGGCTCCCTTCATTCTTGAATACTATCCCAATAGAGGTTAGGCAGAGTGACTCAGTGACTATCTTCAAGAGTGATATTAATGACTGGATGTGACATTGTAGGGTTACCCTGGGTATCACTTATGTGTCACTGTGAGACAGAGGCACAGTATACTAACCTTGGAAAAGGGCATAGCAAGACAGATTTACAATGCATGTTAAAGCCACACACATTCTGGCTAGGTGGATACATGCCCTGGGCAGACATCCCTGTATGAACCTATGGATCTATGTATCTTGTTCACCATTGGCCCTATGTGCTGTTAATCACCAATGCAATCTCAATACTATGGTAGCATGTACAAAGGTCAGTTGTCAGTCACCTCTATGGTACAGTTGTGGAATATGTGTGTCATGTAGTAATGTCACAGCTGCCACATGTACACAGTCAACCCTATCCTACCCATGGATGTACAACACATGTATGAGATGGAAACACATGGCCAAACTGTGGACTAAGCACTCTGAACCCAGTACTGGCATAACCTGTTGGGTGGCATGGAATACTACAGTGACAGCAATACCAATCTGATGTGGTCCTACACTGACAGCAATACAAGCATGGAAACACACCGGGCTAGTTGTGGAGCCTAGGGATAGCATCCTGCATGACTGGCAGACATCTTTGCAGCTGGCACACGGGCATACATTAGGCCTGCACACAGCACGCATAACACATAGCACACAAATCCTGTGTGCCAAACAAGCACAGTCTGTACAGCTATACAACACTACTGCTGCAGTTGTGTTAGGTACTTTTATTTTCCAGTACAGTGAGAACATGCTCACCAGGCTGGACAAGGTGTAGGTCACAGTGATATGCTCATGGGGCACTGTGGTCCACCACATAACACAAGCATACAGGTCAGTCAGATGCATGGACACATTTGACTCAGTCATTGTCCATGCCACCACAGCTGATGTGGGATGTCCCTCACTGGGATACATGATAGGGAACATGGAAGGGATCACTGAGCAAGTGACACAGGCTGGTAGAACCCTGACCTTGGTTGGCATCAGACCCTCACCAGGGATTCTGACATATTACTGAATACTAATGAATTACTGTAGCTACAACACCCTAGCTGAATGGTTCTTAGCATGCGGTCACTGCATTGCTATGGAATAACGTCTTACCACCCCCACAACAGGTGAAAACATGCAGCACCTGTTCATCAACAACAGGTAGACTATATGCCCCAGACCAGGTGTGTATCCCTCACTACTAGGCTGATAGCATCTACATCTCACACTATATATACACATCCCACATGCAGCACCTGCACAGAAGACCACAGTCATAATGTTACCCTGTGCAAATACCATGTATTCACATGTGGCAGGCATCACACATGGTAACTATTGAAGGTCACAGGTACATATGTGTATTTGGCACACACATACATCATGTGTGCATTGCCATAACTGGTTTAATCAATGTCATGCATTATTGTGAGGGACAACCCGCACACATGGTCATTCTGTGTGGGCAAAACACACGTGGCATGTCTGTAATCAAAAGCCATAAATAATTGTGATATCATTTAGAAAGGGGTATGTGCATCCTGTAGTGTGTTTTCCCAGTTGCCAAAAGGGATATTTCAGTCATACACACTTACCCACCCTTCACACACACTTGCAACTTGCTGGATTCAAACCCCTACCTAACTATGTTATGACACTAGAGACGGATGCATTAGCACAGCACGCTAGTCGCATTACTGGGAGTTTTTTTTTCCCCTGATATACTTATAGGGTGCTGATATACTTATAGGGTGCTGACATCATCAGAGTTTAGAAAGTGGAATGAGCATCCTGTGGTGTGTTTTCCCAGTTGCCAAAAAGGATGTTCCTTTCATACACACTTAATCCCCTTTACATACACTTGCCTCTCGCTGGATTCAAACCCCTACCTAACTATATTATGACACTAGAGACGGACGCATTAGCACAGCGCGCTATTCGCATTATTGGGGGATTTCCTTTCCCCTGATATACTTATAGGGTGCTGACATCATCAGAGTTTAGAAAGTGGAATGAGCATCCTGTGGTGTGTTTTCCCAGTTGCCAAAAGGGATGTTCTTTTTATACACACTTAATCCCCTTCACACACACTTGCCTTTTGCTGGATTCAAACCCCTACCTCACTATGTTAAGACAATACAGACGGACGCATTAGCACAGCACGGTATTCGCATTACTGGGAGATTTCCTTTCCCCTGATATACTTATAGGGTGCTGACATCATCAGAGTTTGGAAAGTGGAATGAGCATCCTGTGGTGTGTTTTCCCAGTTGCCAAAAGGGATGTTTCTTTCATACACACTTACACACACACTTACCCCCCTTCACATACACTCACCACTTGCTCGATTCAAACCCCTACTTAACTATGTTATGACACTACAGATGGAAGCATTAGCAGAGCACGCTATTCAGATTACTGGGAGATTCCTTTTCTCCTGATATACTTATAGGGTGCTGACATGATCAGTGTCTAGAAAGGGGAATGAGCATCCTCTGGTGTGTTTTCACAGTTGCTAGGAGTAACATTTGGACTAAGTGTGTGAGCATGCCCAGTTCAGCCTTCCCATGGCATGTTGTGTGAAAGATGTCTCATTTATCTGTGTGTGTGAGCATGCCCAGTATGGGCTTTCCATATGTTAAACTCTGCAGCCCATCACATTTGTGGATGAGTGTGACCTTCAACAAATACCTCCAGTTTATGGTTGTGTGTTCTGTGCCATGTTGTGTAGTTACTGTCCAAATGCTTTTTGTGTGAACACAACAGGGAGTATACTGTGCCTGCAGGTTTTGCATGGGATACTTTGCACACAATTGTCAACATCCGTTCATACTGACCTAACATTGTAATACTGTATAGTGTAGTGGTTCAGTACTTTCACTGTGGTGGTCAGTATCCTGGGCTTTAGTCCTATCATTGCTTTACATTTCCATGGTGTGCACAACAGCCTGGTTAGGGTCCAGTTGTGCACATCTGCACAAAGGCTGTGCCTCTACGGACCCTGGTAATTACTGCCCCATAAGCTTAACAAGTGTAGTCTGCAAAGCTATGGAGAGGATCATAACTGAGCTCATAAACAAAGATATAGGGGACATGCAGACATTGTACCCGCCCCAGTTTGGCTTGGTCAAGGGCAGATCATGCCTTTTGTACTCGGTTGACATCTTCAAAACGGTCACTTAGGCCATTGTTGAGGGAAAGGCAGTCCATACAGCCTACCTTGGCCTTGCACACACTTTCAACACAATACCCCACTCAGGTATTGTAGAAAACCCTACCAACTGCAATGTAAACCCATATGTCACAAGATGGGTTACAAACTGGCTTAAGGACGGGACCCACAGGGTTACAGTTGCTGGCACTATGTTAGACTCCAGGCTGGTCACAAGTGGTGTCACACAGGGCTCAGTCCTTGGCCCCCTATTGTTTGTCATGTACTTCGCAGAAGTACAGGCCAACATGGGAGGACTTTGGCTGACTAAGTTTGCAGATGACTGCACACTGGGCGCCATAGTGGACAGTGCATCAGACATGGATATCCTTCAGAAGGGACTCACGGAAACTGATAGCTGGTGCCAGAGCCATGGCCTGCAGTCAAAGTGCTCAACATGTGTAGACATACTCTTCGGGAAAAGCAAGGTGACCCCAAGCTACCATATAGGTGGCAATCCTCTGAGCACAGAGGAGGTTATCATGGACCTGGGGACACAGGTTGACAGTCGCCGTTCTTCTGACACTCACGTTGCTAAAGTGGCTAGAAAGACCTTCTACATTGCCCACCTGATCAGGAAGGGATTCACATCCAGATCTAGTGGGTCATTGTTCCCCTGTACTCTTCACTTATCAGACCGGTGATCGAGTACAATGCCCTATTCTGGATGTATCTCACCCAACATCTGCAGCAATTGGAGAGACCCTGAATGTCCCCCAACAAAAGGATAAAGGAACCCCAACATCTGTCATATGCTGCCAGATTTAAGACACTCCCGCTCTATTCAGTCACATACCATCTGCTTAGAGGTGACATGTGCCTGACATGCAAGGCCATGTCCAAACAGGAATTAATGGACATGCTCCACCTCAGAATCGGCAGATCCACCTGAACCACTAGTGCAAGTGACTTACACCTTAGCATGGATGTACGTTGGACATGTTGGAGGGATGGAGTTATCACTCGGAGACTCCCTATGCTGTGGAATACAATCCCGGTCCATGAGAGGCAGAGCACCTTGCTGGCTCTGTTCAAGAGGTATCGACCTGTGGATGGGAGGTCATACGTTTACCCCGGGGATCATCACTGTGTCACTGCTGGAGAGAGGCATGACAAAATAATGGGCACAGTACTGTTTCCATATAAGGGGTGGTACACGCCAACAAACTCTGGGCTAGGCTTATACCTGCCTTAGGGAAGATAGCCTAGTATGAACCTATGTACCTATGAAGCTATCGGACCATGTTGCATTATGTTCAGATGTGAAATACTTACAACAGCCTCATCCAACATCAGTAGTGTATTCCACAACATGGGTGTACTTTGGCAAACATTACCGATGTGCCCTAGGCCATTTCTAATGCTAGTCAGAGAGTGTGTTTGTCCGTCAACACATTGTAAGTGTAGTTTGCCATGACATATGTCTTGTTTAGTATACTGTGCCTCTGTCTACCTGTGACATAACATTGATACCCAGGGTAAACCTACCATCTCCCTTCTACTCATTAGGATTCCTGTTGAGGGGAATCAACAAGTGACTCTATGGATAACCTGTACTGGTAGTTTACTCATGTGTGGGGGTGGCTTCTGTGTTATGGATAATGCAGTACAGCCTGTCCTATGTATGTCAGTGCTGGGGTTCAGGTCCCTCATGTGCATAGCTCCCTGCCATTCAGATTGTACAAGGTGCAGCATGTGCATTGATTCCAGCTTGGACATGGCTTTCTACATCAGGCACAGCTTGCGTCTGGGTGGACAGCATGGCAGTGTGTGGAGCTGCACTCTGTTTAATCAGGCAACACATTACATGTGTTCCAGCTCTTTCATACTCCTGGTGAGGTACTGTTGTGGACTTTACAGTTGCTGGATGTGTCTGCTGTGGTACACCCCACAGGGGCTGTTGTGGTCATTTCTAATGCTGATGAAAGATAACTGCAGAACCACAATGACCTCCCCTTAGCTAGATGTCAGAAAGCATGGACCATGCAATCACAAATAAAAACAGGACCCTCTCCACAAAGGGAAAGTGGCCTGTCTGGTGGACCCCAGCCATAAACAAACTGTATAACAGATGAGGGATACTAATGCAAGACAGAGCTACATCTCCAAAAGGGAAGACAGCTGTGATCAGCACTAGTAGAAAGCTAGATTATCTCATAAAGACATGCAAGGTCACCTTGGGGACATAAATCACCAAAGACAATGAAGGTAACCACACTGCTTTCTTCAGTTATGTCAGACACCTGGTTGGGAACCCTCAGATATGCTCAGAGTTGATACACAACAACATATATTCCAGTGACCTGACAGATATTGGCAACATTCCGGCGGACAGCTTCAGTGCGATTTACCCCCTCCCTCACCCCCAAAAGAAGATAGTTATCACAGCTGTATGTAATCTCACTGTCATCTTGGATGTCCATGTGAGAACCGCACTCAGCAAAGACAAGTACACAGCATCAATGGGACCTGCTGGTATCCCCGGTTGCATGCTATGTGAATTCCAGAAGGAGCTGGACCCGTATATACAAATGCTATTTAACCTTAGCCTTGCTACAGGATATGTACCTGAACACTGGCGTACAGCAACAGTGGTCCCACTCCACAAAGGAGATGCCTCCACAGACCATGGCAACTACCACCACACAAGCTTAACCAGCCTTGTCTGCAAAGCTATGGGAAGAGTCATTATGGAGCTCTTACACAGAGACATTGCTAACCTACAGACCCTTGTTCCCACCCAGTTCAGCTTTGTACAGGGCAGATCCTGCCTTTTGCACCTAGTAGACTACTATGAAACTGTCAGTAGGGCCATTGATGAGGGCTACACAGTCCACACAGCCTACCTGCACTTGGCTAAGGCCTGTGACACAATACCCCACTCAGGCATCATAGCCAAGCTCAACAGCTGACATATAACAGCATATGTCACAGGATAGGTTGCAAAATGGCTAAGAAACAGAACACATAAAGTCAACCTTGCAGGTGCCTTGTCAAATTCGAAGCCAGTCACAGGTGGTGTCCCACAAGGATGTGTCCTGGGACCCCTCTTAATTGGTATTTACTTTTCAGATGTGAAAGCAAACATAGCAGGGTTGTGGCTGACAAAGTTTGCAGATGACTGCAACCTAGGTACCATAGTGAATACATCAGCCGGCACACACATCCTACAGAATGCCGTCACAAAGGCGGATAGCTGGTGCCAGACGCATGGCCTGAGACTGAATGCAACTGATGTGTATTCATCCCCTTTGGGAGGAACAAAGTACCCACAGATCAATACATAGACAGCAACCCACTGAGCACAGAAAACAAATCAGACACCTGGGGACACATGTAGATAGTGACATCTCGTTTGACACCCATGTTGCCAAAGTGGTTAGGAAGACTTTCTATCTTGCCCACCTTATCATGGAGGGCTTTCCATCCAGATCATAGGAGGTCATTGTACCACTATCCTTCTCCCTTATCAGGCCCATGATTGAATACAAAGCCCCATATGGTATGTACCTCACCCAGCACTTGCAACAGCTGGAGAGACCCCAAAAGTACCTTACCATGAAGATCAGGGGTCTTCAACACATGTCATATGCTTCCAGAATAGAGGAAATCCAGCTTTATTCAGTGTCATACCGCATACTTACAGGTGACCTATGCCTGACATACAAGACCATGTCCAATCAGGATTTGGTGGAGATGCTCCACTACAAGCAATCCAAATCCACCAGAACCATGAGAGCTGAGGATTTGAACCTCAGCACATACATGTATAGGACATGCTGGAGGGACAGAGTCATAACTCAGAGGCATCTCACACTCTAGCAGAGTATCCCAGTTCATGTTAGACAGAGTCCCTCACTGACTCTCTTCAGGAGACATCTGGACAACTGCATATGAGACAGAGGCACAGACTAGACAGAGGCACAGTCATGTTATTCAATTACGTAAGGGGGTCATAATGTGTCACTACTAAGTCAGAGGCACAATATTTGGAATCTATTCTGTACACTTATTACCACTATAAGGGGTGGCAATAGCCACATCACTATGGCTAGGCTTATATATGCACTAGGGCAGATAGCCTGTAGTAAACTATGACACTATGAAACAATGGTGTATGTGTAGGTATTGTCAGTCAAGCACTATGATGTGGTTTGGGGGGCTTGATATCTCCCTGTATTCCAACATTGTTTTGTCTATTCCTTCTAGCATGTCTAGGGATCAGTTGCTAGTGTCGTCTCCTGCTCAGCTGGTGAACCTGGGAATATTGAGGCAATGTTACATTTGCCTCATTTACACTGACAACCCTCTCCTTCTCCCATAAAACACACATACATGTGAGAGATGCAACTATATAGCCAAAGTGGAGGCTGAGCTCTCTCAACATAGGACTAGCAAGACCAGAGGAAAGGTGAAGGTAACCACACACATCTCAAACCCAGTCTCACATAGCACTATCACAACTTAAAATCATACACATAGACACACAAAGACATACTCGGAGGCTCTGATCAGAATTCTACAAACACAGCAGCGGCCACCACAGCAGACACACACACAACTGCCTCCACAGGGCACAGCACATGCAACACATAGACCACAGAGTCAGTGTGCCAAACAGTCACAGCCCTTAAGGCCAAACACAATGCCAGACACACTTGTCATAGGTGACTCCATAGTCAGACACACTGACGTCCCGCTCACCAGATCGAGTATGGAGGAGGTCACAGTAAGCTGCCTATCGGGCACTGGAATCCACCACATAATGCAAGCACTCAGGTCACTCAACTGCAAGTACAAGCCTGACTCAGTAATTATCCATGCTGGTGTGAACGACCTGAGATGTACCTCCCTGGACTACATGGAAAGAGACATAGAGGATCTCTCTGATTATGTAGGCCAGGCAGGTATGACCCTGACCTTGAGCAGTATCCTACCTTCACCAAGTATGATGCCACATAAACAGAGACAAGATGATCAGCTGTAATAATTTGCTTAAACTATGGTGTCATTTAAAGGGGGTCCAATGTCTGTCTGCCTGGGATGACATGCTGGACAGGCCACGCTGATTTGCAAGGGACGGCTTGCACCTGTCACCCCTGGGCTTCCAGATTTTGGCTGAGGCTCTTGCCACCCCCATTGTGCCTTTTTTATGCAAGAATCAGATTCTACACCTACCACCCTAGAACACAGAAAAGGAAAAACACTAAGGGTAATGCTGCTCAATGCCAGAAGTCTCAACCTCAAGCTGCACACACTCGATGCCCTGCTCAGTATGTAGAACATTGATGTCTGTGCTGTGCCTGGAACCTTGTTCACGGCTTCTGACAGCACCCCGGCACTATCGGGTGTTACCTCATATCATGCGTTCCGGCCCCAAAATCCGGACAACACCAAGAAAAGAGGGTGGGTGTCCATATTCATCAAGGACACCCTCACCTCAAGGTTGGTGGCAACACACGATGCATCGGAGACCATCCAGGTGCAAGTAACCGTAGGCAAGACTGCTCTGCAGTTTGTAGCATGTTACATGCCACCCTCTCAAACTCAGGTACCTCACACAGCTGTCCTGAAAACACTGGAGGGGATAAATGTATCTCCGAACACCATCATACTGGGTGATTCCAACTATCCAAATATAGACTGGGATCACTACTCAGGCCCCAACACTCTAACCCAAAGGTTCCAAGAGTTCATACACTCCAATACCATGGAACAACTAGTCACCATCACCACAAGTGGAGACAACATACTAGAACTCATCATCATGAACATGGGGTCACACTGTTCAACACCAGAAGTATACCCATCATTGGTGAGATCAGATCATGAACTAATCTCAGTGGGAGTCCATATCCCACCCCCACCCCAGATAGAAAAACAAACAGTGAAGACCTTCTCAAAAGCCAACTTCACATTTCTAATGACTGGTGTGGTCTTTTTCAAGGCCCCCAAGCCAGTGGACATCATTACCCAAGCCGCTGTATCACTTACAAATGCCTTCTACCAGCACCTCCAGGACTGCATGGATCAGGCAATCCCAAACAAAACAAAGACTCTTTGTACCACAGGCAAGCATCCAGTCTGGTGTACCCCAGCCATAAATAAGCTCTACAACAAAAGGAAGGAGCTACTACAAGATAGAGTGAAATCCGTAGAAGGGAAGACACCCCTGCTCATTATGAGTAAAACACTGGGTTCCCCCATACAATCATCCAAGGCAAGTTTTGAGAGTAAACCCGCTCAGGACTCAAGGGACAATCATGAGGCATTTATTACCTATGTTTGACACCTGGGAGGGAACTCCCAGATATGCTCAGAATTAGTTCGGAATGATGTAAATATCACTGAACCTACAGACATTGCCAACATACTGGCTGACAGGTTCAGTGCGGATTTCTCCCCCCCTCCCCCCCAACTGGAGGGGTATCTATACCAGAGGATTGTAGCCCCCCAAACATCTCAAATGCTGGGGTGAGAGCTGCTCTATCCAAGGCGAAAAACACTTTATCCATGGGACCAGATGGTGTCCCCGGTTGTGTGCTCCATGAACTCTATGAGGAATTAAACCCGCAGTTAGGGCAGCTGTTTAATCTTAGCCTCACCTCAGGATATGTGCCCAAGGAGTGGCATACAGCAATGGTGGACCCACTTCACAGAGGAGGTGTCTCCACCAACCCCAGAAACTACCATCCCATCAGCTTGACAAGCCTGGTCTGCTAAGCTATGGAGAGTATCATAATGGGAATAATAAATGAAGACATAGGGGACTTGCAGACGTTGGATCCAATCCAGTTTTGCTTTGTCAAGGGCAGATCATGCCTTTTAAACTTGGTTGAATTTTTCAAGACAGTCACCCAGGCCATTGACGTGGCAAGGCAGTCCACACAGCCTACCTTGACCTGGCAAAGGCTTTTGACACAATACCCCACTCAGGTATCATTGAAAACATCACCAGCTTAAATGTGAACCCATACATCACAGGATGGGTTGCAAACTGGCTAAGTGACAGAACACACAGGGTCAAAGTTGCTGGTGCCATGTCACACTCCAAAACTGTCACAAGTGGTGTCCCACAGGGCTCAGTCCTGGGCCCACTTTTGTTCAGCATCTACTTTTCAGAAGTACAAGCAAACACAGGAGGATTATGGCTGGCAAAGTTTGAAGATGACTGCAAACTGGGAAACATATTTGGAAACCCATCTGACACAGACATCCTTCAGAAGGGTCTCATAGACATGGATAACTGGTGCCAGAGCCATGACCTTACGTTAAACGCTCAACAATGCATAGTCATACCCTTCAGGAACAACAGGGTTACCCCTAGTTCCTATCTAGGTGGCAATCCTCTAAGCACAGAAGAGGTTATCAGGGACCTGGGCACCCGGGTTGACAGTAATATTTCATGTGACACTCACGTTGCCAGAGTAGGCCTGGGGCAGTTCCTGCTATTAGGACAGTGGTATGCAGCAAGCTATATAGTAGTAGTCAGTTTTAGCCATTGGTATTTGACCATGGGTAATCCATGTTGCTTCTTGTTGTGGTACCAACATGGGTGTGTGGTTAGCCATGCCATTTATTGCTAGTCACCCTCATTTTGTAGCTTGTTCCATGTTTTTGCACATGTACATCACTGTATGAGGTGTGACCTGGTAGTGTCAGGGTGCTGATGTGGGCTTTGACCCTGTTTTCTATTACAGCACTGATATCTACATTCTCTGTACTGTGTGTGTTTACACTGCACGCATTTATACTTCTGGCATTGGGTAGCATTACATCTAGGTTCCTATCCCTTGTGGTACCTATGAGGTAGGTTTGTGTTTTTTGTGGTTTATGACTGGTGAGGGTGGATGTTAGTCGGGTCCTCAGGTGTGCATATGGTACATGGTATTACATTACTTAACACATGGCATTCATGCCTCAGGTGGTGCTGCAGGGCTGCCTCTGTCGGATGCATATACTACACTCCCTGTACATGTTTGGAAGCAGGTTGTGTCATGTTAGGCATCCCTGTTACTATATGAGTGAGTCAGAGCGGGTATCAGTCCCAGTGTTCCTACTGACCAAGTGTATGTGCTATGCGTTGCCTCTTTGCCAAGGCCAGGGCATACTGGGCACACCTCCTTCTGCCTACTGGGACAAGGTCAGGTTGTTCCTCCTCCGAGTCACCCTCTGCCTGTGGTGGCCTTGGCAATGGTGGGGGGATGTTAGGCCCAGCCCTGTGCTGGTCCTGCTGCAGCTGTTTCCGCAGGATCATATTATGTAGCATAGCACATATCATGACCATTTGGGTACATGTAGTTGGTGTGTACTGCAAGGCTCCACCACATGTGTCCAGACACCGGAACCGTGACTTGAGCAGCCCAAACACATGCTCTATGACATTACGTGTTTGTGCGTGTGCCTCATTATGGCGTTCCTGTTCAGGTGTGTGTGCATTTCTGATGGGTGTCATCAGCCACGGCTCAAGTGCATAACCTGCATCCCCCACTAGGTGTCCGTGTGGGAAGTCCCCACTGGCAAATGATTGGTACAGCTGCGTCAGATGCCAGATGTGGGAATCGTGGTAGCTCCCAGGGCAGCCAGCACACACATTCATTATTATGCCCTGGGCATCACACATGACCTAGCAGTTGATGGAGGGGTATCCCTTGCGGTTAATGTAGGCTCTACCCCGCTCACCAGCTGGTGCTTTGATGCATACGTGCGTGCAGTCTATTGCACCCAGAACCTCAGGGTATCCTGCTATTTGCTGGAAGAGACGCATATTGCTGGCCACAACCTCACGGTCATTGGGGACATATATATGATCACCGACATGTGCTGACATGGCATCCAGGAAATGGTGCAGTACCCTGGAGGCTGATGCCTGTGATATCCCCATCATATCACCAGTTGGTCTCTGGAAGGTACCTGTTGCTACTATTCTTAGGCCAACACATACCTTGGTTTCCACTGGGATGGGTTCCATTCTGTTTGTTCTGTGTGTGAGATGTGGCCTGCACAGCTCAACAATCTGCTGCAGAAGGTCTCTGTCCACTCTGTAGTGCTCTACTATCTCCAGCTCATGTAACCCATGGTAGGTGACCCTGGGCCTGTATACTCTTCTCCTTCTTCTCACTCTGGGTTTTCTGACAGCATCTGCATTGTCACCACCCTCAGCAATTCACCCTTGCCTGATTATAACAGCTATGGCAGCCCCTAGCATTTCTGCTCTGAGTTCAGCTTTTTTCAGTTTTCAATTCTGATAGCTTACTTTCTTGTAGTATCTCTTGTGAGAAACACCCTGCACTGCTGTTTGTAGTGTTTTAAGTGCTGGGTTGGGCTTCTAGTCTGCCTGCATAATTGCCTGCTTCCAATTGTTTCCACCAATTAACTCCAGCAGTATTCCCTGGAAGTTTCCCTGTATTTTGGTTGTTTCCTGTTTCCTCTCTGATTCCTCAGGGGGAGCAATGTGCACACCAGCTGAAGCTCGCTCACAGTCACTTAAACGCGCGCACACATCCTTACATGGTGTGAACTTAGCTGATTCATGTTAAAATGCGCGCACACTGCCTTCCACACGTGCACGTCCGCACAAACCGTTGTAAACGGTTTGCAACACGCTCCCACGTGTTGAACCTGCCTTACATGCGCGCACACGCGCGCATGCACGTATTTCAAGAAACTTTGAGTGTAGGGATAGCGTAAACCTTCAATTTCTTGACTTTCCTAGTGTTCTGTTGGGACACACCTTCCTCCCTGATGTCTGTCTGTCATCTGTCACCTTACATTGCCCTCCAATCTGGTGCATTTGTTTCTATCCTTCCCCCCTGTGATGGCACCTACCTCTTACTCTGTTCCTCCCCCTTCTCTAACTCTTACACTACTCAGAAAGTGCTCATTACCTATGTGGCAGTGTGATTCAGTATTGTAACCCTCATTTACATAGGATTGCCTAGTAATGCTTAGTTACATGTCTTACACAGAGCTTCCCCCCCTTGACAACCACTAAACGGAGGCCATATTGTTTTTGGTCTGCAAGTCCCTCCATTGACATTCCATGTAATACATAAATCCCACAATTGTGGGCTTATAAGCTTCGGTTTTCAGTTTTAGGTAGCGCACCCCGTTTGCGCGGGTGTGCGCTGCAGTTAAACCTCAAAATCCCGTTGAAAAAAATATATTTTTGCAACACTTTTTCATGCCAATGGCCACATATTTGGCCATTGGCATGCTTAATGCAACAAATGCACCCTTTATTTGGAGCTGACATAGCTCCATTTTCAATTTTGCAGAAATGTACTCAGTTGTCAGCTGAGTACATTTCTGCAGCTAACACGTCCGTTACACGGACTGGTTTCTGCTTTGTGGATCGCTCAGATACCTCATTTGCATATCTTTGAGCTACAAATGAGGTATTGAGCATTTTCATGCCCAGTCTGTGTGAGAGACGTGTTAGCTGTCTCTTACACGGAGATTTGGGCTGTTCCTGAATCGGGAGGCTTACACGGAGGCTTACACTACTCTTGAACTCCGTGTAAGCCTTCCTGAATCTGGCCCATTGAAAGTCAAAGAGTGGTGAACAAGGGGTCTAGGGAACTAGGCCAAAGACTCTGCCCAATGGTATGTTTAGTGTAAAGCCTATTATTGGGTGTGAATAGTGATGGCCTATTCCTCAGTCAGCAGAATATATTTCCTTCATGCTCTTGTGTTCTGGCTACACTTAGTAAATTATTATGTGATAAATAGTTGCATGCCTTGAAGATACTTTAATCTGTTTGGCATCAGTAGTGTGATTTGAGAACTTACTTAAGAATATTTGTGACACCAACCCAAATATAAAAGATCCAAACAAAATATGCTAGGTTCTGAAGAAGTCAATACATTGATTCCAAAGCACTAAATCTGTTCAGTAAAGGAGTTTCTTTGTTCAGTTGAACTGATGTGTTTTTTTATGTTATTGGTCACCTTACTCCCTGGTGGCCATTCATATTAGCAGGATAGAATTCAAACAATATCTATCTGCTGCTATCCTTCTGCATGTACAGAGGGTTTACAGTGGCGGGATTCAAACACTAGCCTCCTAGCAGACAGTCTTACCCCTATACCGTTTTCCAGTCATGAGATTTATACCTGATCTGTACACTGTCATACCTCTCCTTACATTAGTGAGCAATGATGTGGATACTGAATCAGATTATGTAGTCTATAATGCAGCAGTTTCTGTAGCTTAGCAACCACAGAGTAAATATAATGAGGTACGGCATATATAGCACTTATTTATAGAGTGTACAACAGTTATTTTACTTTTTTATTTTGAACTGGTTTAGGAATAGGCAACAATGAGCTCTGAAGAGTAAACCAAGATAACAAGTTGTCACGGCTGGTTATGATGTATAAAACAAAGAGAATTTCACATAGTATTATATCTGAGGATATAATAGCATCCACCCTATTTGCAGCTGAAATGTATCCCACTAAAGCAAAACATATTCTGGCAGATGCTGAGGTTGTGCAGCAAGCAGAAAAGGGTCAGTCCATCCCATCCCCTGATGTCTTTGAGGCATAGTAAGAAAGTGTTACAGTAGCTAACACTGTTAATAGTATAGCTGGAGCTTGAGATAGACGAGCTAATAATGCAGCTGGAGGCACAAGAGAAGGACAAATAGCCCTGGGATGACAAGGAGATTCTGACCTTTCAATAAAGACACAGGAGCATTGGGGAGGGCAGAGGACAATATCCTGAATACCAAGGTCAGTACCAGCTTGCTTCCACAATATGAAGAGGGTGTTGACATTGATAGTTTAATATGAGCATTTGAAATTATGTGTAAACAACACCAAACACACCAGGGCCAGAGTGTGATGTGTTTTAATTCAACATCAAACTGACCAAGAGCAGCATGTGAAGCATTTTAATTCCTTTACTAAGGGGTAAAGAAATACATGCTGTTGCAATGTTAAATGATGATTTTTTTTTTAATTCTGATACAAATGTTTATTTTAATTTTTAAACTGACCCCTGGCCTGAAGTATATAGAAACAAATTTGGTTAGCACAGAGAAAATAAAGGTAGCATGATTAAGTATATTGCAGAAATTAGCACTCTTTCATATGAGGTTAAGTGCTTATCAAGTCAGTATATTTTGAAGGGATAGCAGACCTTTTGGTGAGAATTTGGTTGTCACACAGGGAGTGCAACACTGTAAATAATATTGGGAGGAAAGGAGACCTCTGTCTGGCTAGCATGTCACAACTCTACAAGAAGACGGCATATAGCACTACATATTGGTATAAAGGGATCCCTGGGAGCAAGATAAGCCACCACAGCAGGTTCCACAAGCAAAGAGAAAAGGCACAAGTTTTGGTATATGCCCAGGTATTGGGCTAAATTTTTAGTGTAATCAAAGGGTCATGTTTGTTACCATTGTCCAATGAGACACTGTGGAGACTAAAAGTCAAGGTATGCAGCAGACAGGGGTAATGCTATAACAGTGCTGCATTGTCAGGAGATAACCCAGATACCAAACTACCAACAAGGTCTGTATGCTAACCTAGTGGAGTGGAAAGAGACAATTTCTAAGAGGGGTAGAGCATCAGACATAACCACTGCTATGCCTGTATCACTTAAAAGGAAGCACTACCTGTTTAGGTAGTCCAGTACAGGGAGGGACATTAGACTTTTCAGGTGCCATTATCTATAACTAATTTAGACAGTTAAGAAGAGCAAGGAAGTAACCAAGTAACACAGGTTCATAGATAGGTACTACTAGGGCTGATATAAGCCTAGCCAAAAACGTACACTGACATTCGCCACCCAAGAAAATTATTTTCCTGTGCCCCAGTTGAGCAGAGCCACAGAGGTGATTCCTGGGGTGCATTTCCTATTTCCCATCCAATTATCAAGATTTTTCTTGAAGAGTGCTAATGAGGAGCTTTGTTTGATATAGATAGGTAGTTTGTTCCAGAGTATGGGAAGTCTCTGGAACAGGAATCTATCCCTCCAGCATGTTCTGTTTATTGTAGTGACAAGGTTTAGGTCCCTAGAGTGTGTAGCTCAGAGGGATTGGGATTTCCTTAAGTAGAGCATGTCCAACAGCTCTGGGTTTGACATAGCTTTGTATGTTAGGCAGAGATCACCTCTGAGTAAGCGATATGTGACGGTGTAAAGCTGGAGTTTTTTGAGACGGTCTGCATAGGGCATCTGTAGGAGGCCGGGAATCCTCTTTGTGAGGTATTTCTGCGGCCTTTCCAGTTGTTGTAGATGTCTTGTGAGGTACATACCAATAGGGGTGTTGTACTCTATAATGGGTCTAATGAGTGACGAGTAGAGGGGAACAATGACCTTTTTTCCTGGATGAGAAACCTTTTGTGATGAGGTGTGCCACATAGGAGGATTTCCTGACTACTGTGGCATTGTGATTATCAAAGGAGAGACTACTGTCCACCTGTGTCCCAAGGACTCTTATCACACTTTCGGTGTTAAGCAGACTACCACCTATGTGGTAGCTCATGGGTACAGAGTTTTTACCAAAGGGGATGACAATGCACTTTTTGGCATTGAGCTTGAGGCCATGGCTTTGACACCAGGCATCTGTCTCTGTGAGGTCCTTTTGTAGGATGTCCACATCATTAGGAGTTTCGATTATGGCTCCTAGTTTGCAATCAAACTTCATTAGCCAAAGACCTTCTGTGTTCGCCTATACTTCAGAAAAGTAGACATCAAACAAGAGAGGACCCAGGACTGAACCCTGTGGTACTCCACTTGTCACTGGTCTGAAGTCGGATTTGGAGTCTGCTACTTTCACAGTGTGGGTTCAGTAAGTGAGCCAGTTGGCATCCCATCTTGTGACATAGGGATTTATACCTAGTTTAGTGAATTTATCTATAATTCCAGAGTGGGGGATGGTGTCAAAAGCCTTGGCGAGATCTAGATAGGCTGTGTGAACCACCTTACCCTCGTCTACAGCTTTGGTGACTGCTTCAAAGAAGTCTATCAAGTTTAGGAGACATGATCTGCCTTTTACAAACCTGAACTGGGTGGGGTCCAGAGTATTGAGATTACCAATGTCTTTGTGTATAAGATCCATGATGATATACATTCCATGGCCTTGCAGATCAGGCCCGTTAGGCTAATGGGGTGGTAGTTCCCAGGGTCCGTGGTGGCTCTCCCTTTGTGGAGTGGGATAACCGTTGCTGTGCACCATTCAGTGGGCACAAAGCCTCAGGTGAGCCTATGATTGAACATGGTGCTTAGGTGGGGTGCCAGTTCATTCTGCACTTCATGTAGAATGCAGCCTGGGATGTTGTCAGGTCCCATGGGTGCTGTGTTCTTGGCTTTGGAGAGTGTGGTTTTTACCTGTGCAGCCGTGATTACAGGAACTTTGCATTCTTTCAGTATAGAGATGGGCCCTTTTGGGGGTGAGAGGGGGGTAAAGTTAGCACTGAACCTATCTGCCAGGATGTTGGCAATATCAGTTGGTTCTGTATATTTAGTGCTATTGTGCTGTAACTCAGAGCAGATCTGAGTGTTGCCATTGAGATTCTTGACATAGCTATAGAATGCTTTGTGGTTGTCTTTAGAATAAGTGGCGATTTTGTTTTCATAACTAGCTTTGGAGGATTTTATAAGGGATCTCAGCTTCTTACTGAGGCTGACCAGGGAGTTACTCCAATCATGGAATTTTACTCTTTTTTGCAACAGTTTCTTTCTTCTGTTGTAGAGTTTGTTTACGGCAGGGAACTACCAGATTGGTTTCCTTTTTTTTGGTGGATAGCATCTTGTTTCTGTTAGGGATAGCATGATCCATGCAATCGTGTAAGTGCTTATAAAGTGCATTTGTGTAGGATTCAGCAGTCATACCTCTATTGTCCGTCTGCATGGGTGTCATGAAGTTTGCCACTTTTGTCTTAAGAAGTGTGAAGTTGGATTTGGTGAAATTTTTTACGGTGGTTTCCCTAATGTGGGGGGGTGGGGGCAGGATGTGGATGACTAGGGTGATTAGCTTTTGGTAGGATATGACCAATGAAGAATTGACCTCTGGTGTGGAACACCGGTCACTCATGTTGGTAATGACCAGGTCTAGGATATTGTTGCCCCTGGTGGGGGTGTGGATAAGTTGATCCAAGGCATTGGAATTTATGAATTCCAGAAAAAGTTGAGCAAAAGAGTTGGTACATGAGTAGTTTCCCCAGTTAATGGTGGGGTAGTTGAAATCACCCATTATTAGGGTGTTGGGTTGTACCCTAATATTTTCCAGTGTATCAAGAAATGAGGAGTGGAAAATCCTGGGGCATGGTGCGGGATCTGTAGCAAGTTACAATTTGTATTGCGGTCTTACCCAGAGTTAGTTGCACTTGGATAATCTCGGATGCATTATGCTGAGTAACTAGCCTGGAGGTGTGGATATCCTTAATGAACATGGACATGCCTCCACCTTTAGAGTTTTGGTCCAGGTTAGGTGGTCGAAAGGTGTGGTATTAATTATAGCCTGGTAATGCAGGGGTGCTCTTTGGAGCCTTGAACCAGGTCTCTGTCACTGCACAGATGTCGATGTTCTCCATTTTAAGAAGTGCCTCGAGTGAATGCATTTTGAGGTTTAGATGTCTAGCACTGAGTAGCATTACCCTCAGATTTTGCTTGCTTGTACCTGTTAAGGTGGTGAATTTGTCATTTGAACCTTGCCTAAAAAAGGCACTATAAGGGTGAGCTTTAACCAGTATTCGGAATCCCAAGGGCGACAGGTGCAGGCCATCTCTGGCAAAGCATTGTGGTCTGTCGATCATGTCATCCCAGGCAGACAGATAATGGATCCCCTTAGAATGACACCAGAAGCTTAGCCAGTGTCTGATATTGCAGTTTAAATAATGCAGTACCATATACACATTGTGGTTCCATGCAGCCAAACATGGAGGCAAACATATGGGAAAAGCAGTCAGGGGGCGAGAACTAGTCTATGCCACACCTCCAAATGAGGCTGATGATGTGCTATTTCAAAGGGCTGGGTTAGTTAGAAGCAGTGAACCCGAATCTAAGTTACTGCTGCCGAAAGGTACTAAGGTTTCTCTTGGAGTATGCTACTTCAATTGTAATGGATGTCAGAAGACACCACACTTCCTTTTAAGCATGGGTGGGGAGGATCATAAAGATTTAAGACAGACTCAGCTCTTGGACCCTACTTTATATGACTTGAAGATAGTCAAGGATGTTACTGATCCTCAAGGACAGGGTTATTCTGTGTACTAAAAAAAATTGGCCATCGTACAAAGAATAAACTTCTGAAGAAGGACTTGTGATACAGCACATGGTTGAACCTAGAGCCTGCCAATGGGTACTTCTTGGTATAACCTATACTTTTTCATTTTTAGGCCATATGTGTATAAAGCATACAAAAAGAAGACTTGTGCAGAAATTTTTCTTGCCAGATATTACAAAGCATTTGTAGAGGTACAGCAAGATATAGGAGCAATGCTAGTAGGTTGGCAAGGTTGTAGATAAAGCCTATGCCATTGTTTATTGCTGAGAAACAACTTTAGAAAGTAGTTATGGACATTGTGTAGTCTGCCAATACCCAAATCTCCAAATGTCAGATGTATATCCTAGTGGCAATGGCACTGTCTTCCACTGTGGCACAGGAGGTGGCAAATGCTCTGGTAGAAATTTTCAGCATGTTACATTTCCTAAGAAAAGTACTGTCTGACAGAGCTGTCAGTTTCATATTAGACATGCTAGCCTTTCATAAAACAATGGAATTATTAATGCACAGTACAACTGTGTAACCCTGCTTGGTTGCATCAGTATAAAGATATATATATATATATATATATATATATATATATATATATATATATATATATATATATATATATATATATATATCTAGGTATGGTTTCATACTGCAGTGGTGGTGCTGAGGTAGCATTGTCGCCTCACAGAAAGACGTTGTCCTGTTCAATTCTCATCTAAAGCGTCTTCTGTGTGGAGACATGCGTGAATGGGCGTACCTTCATTGAAGGTTGTGCATCAGGGCTGGCAACTCAGAACGTAAAAATCTACTGCCAATCATTAGCGGACTGGAGTTCCGCTGTAGCGACCCCTAACCGGGAAAAGCCGAAAGATGCGATAACATATAGGTATGGTTTCACTTTATAATCTCGAAATACTGAAATGTCGAATTTCAGTATTTCGAGACTATAAAGTCGAAAGTGCAGTTACGCGAAACTGCATAATAGCAAATGCGGAAATGTAGCATTCACCATTATGTGCTCACGTACATGATGTGCAGTGCACTTTGTGGTTTTAGCTGAGGTTTGAGGTAAGTGGAGATTTTATAAGGGTATTGGCTAGGGATTTTAATGTATGTGAGTGTGTGTAGTGGTGAGTTTTTTGTATATATATATATATATATATATATATATATATATATATATATATATATATATATATATATGGGGCCCCTTCAGTAGATTGAACATTTATAAGTTTGAACCACATATGGCCGAGACCATATGTTGTAACTTGTAAAAGTCCGATCTGACTGAATGGAGATCTCCGTGCAGAGCGGAAAGGGAAGATTTCCCATTTCCGCAATGTAGTGCGATCTCAGAGTTGGTATATTTAAGTATGGGGGGTGTGGGGGGTGCAGGGGGCATAGCCCCCCTGCTATAGACGTTTAATTTTGTGTTTTATGGTTTTATGTGGTTTTACGTCAGTGTTAAAACTTTTACGAGTTCAAACATATGGTATGGCCAGGTTCAGGCACCTAGGCAGCGAGACATTTCCCTGTGGTACATTTGACTGGGGACACATGGCTGAAGTGACATTCAGCAACGAGAAATATGGCTGTTTGCAAATTCCCTGTCGGCGAAAAGAAGCACACACTGCCATCCTCACAGCTTTAATAACCAAATGCACAGGGGGAAAACAATGTCCATGGTCCCCAAGGGAACATGAAACAGCAGGCAATATAGCAGGCATCAGCAGCAGGCTGGCCCGAGGGCATGTCAGTGGCAGTAAAATGCAGTGCATAATGGGCAGTGCCTTTAGAATTATAGTGTGTGGACCACTACCCCCATTCACAGTGTTTAGGGAACATTACCTAAAATGCATACTGGAGCATAAATGTGACTATAGAAGCCTGCAAACTTTCCTCAGTGCTGTAGCACACTTCTACACGTTGTAGTTACATAAGTATGTACTGTATAGTGAGCACAACACTCATTACTTCTTCTGCCACCATGCCTTTGGTTATTAAAGCTGTGAGCATGGTAGTATGTGCTCCTCTTTGCCCACAGGGAATTTACAAACAGACATATTTCTCTGCAACTGAATGTCACTTCAGCCATGTGTCCCCAGTCAAATGTACCACAGGGAAATGTCTCGCTGCCTAGGTGCCTGAACCCGGTATGGCCATATGTGGTTCCACGTATATATATATATATATATATATATATATATATATATATATATATATATGTATATATATATATATATATATATATATATATATATATATATATATATATATATATATATATATATATATATATATATATATATATATATATATATATATATATATATATATATATATATATATATATATATATATATATATATATATATATATATATATATATATATATATATATATATATATATATATATACATACATACAAACACATACATATATATATATATAGATATAAATAAATATATATATATATATATATATATATATATATATATATATATATATAGATGTGTGTGTGTGTGTGTGTGTGTGTGTGTGTGTGTGTGTGTGTGTGTGTATAAATATCTATATCATTTTATATATATATATATATATATATATATATATATATATATATATATATACCAGGCAGCTGACAGAAAAAGTAACAGCTGTTAAAGAGAAGTGCTACCCAGGACTGCCCAGACTTATGAGTTTTGTTTCTGTGCTTATCTTTGCCTGTATTCTGAAACTTCAGCTATTATAGCTTATTGTTCAGTAATTATTTTATATAAATGTAGCTAAGGGAAAAATACTATTCTAGAGTTTTTTTCTTTCTTTCTTGAAATCTGTTTCTTCCAAAGGATTATCTTCTTTTTCTGCATGCAGTTGTCTTTCTGTATACTTAACAGTTATATTTGTTAACTCATTCATTTCTAAATAAAGTGCTTTATTCACTTTTTAGAAATTTGGTGGCAGGTTATCTTTTGCTATTTATTAATTAATAGAAGGTATTTATTACTACAAGTTGACAAACTGGTAGCACATGCCTCTGATTGACTAAGCTGTCCTGCTACACAATATCATTTTTGTTTATAATTATTTGGCTTGTCAACAAGAATAAAACAATAACTGTAGTGCCATTAGCCTTGTAACTTGGTGTGGTAAGCAAATGGACACAGGAAGGCACTATAACTCAAAATGGTGAGAAGGAGGTCTGGGGTGCTATTTGTGTGGAAAATAAAGGCTTATTCTTAGGACAGTGGTACACATTTTCTGCATGCTCTTTTGGCCAGGCTACAGTTTGTGATTTTTTTTGTGTGTGTCTTTTTTCCCTTTAATCTACATGGCACTAGTGGACTTACTTGAGGGATCATACTCGAATGGTTATTCAAACTGGTTGGCAGTGTTAGAACTCAAACCTCATCTGTGGACTGTCAAATCTCCCCTTCACTAGAAACCACTATACTCTCCAAAGCTACATAATTATGAATTTTATTTGTCTTACTGATGTTTGCCTCTTTATAGGCGTTTAACTGTATTAACGATATGTTCTGTACCATAAGATCTAAAAATGTAGCAATGATTGCTGGGGTTATACCTTTTTTGTTCAAATGGTTGCACAATGTCAGTCAGAAAATATAAGTTTAATGTATGGGTCTCTTAGTATGAAATCAAACAAGTGAATATTTGAAGAAAAACTAGTGTTTTTTTTTTTTTTTTTTAATTATATAGGAAGCTTTCTCTATGCACTAATTAAGATTGGTGAAGTGAGTGTGATGAGTTCTAGACTGGTCACGCCCTAGGGGCTACATAGATGCTTTGGAAAGAGGCTTTTAACATAGACGCTGCTGTGTTGTTTGGCTGTAAACAGCTTTAATGGTAAAAGGACCATATTCTTGCATTCTGAAATGAGGCAGTTGGACATTTTAAATGTAATCCTTACGGCGACTCTATCAATCCAGCATTTCTACCATGCAGCTATTCAGTTTAGAAAGTATTTGCTGACTCAACATGATGCAAGTTACTATATGATTAAAAATGCATTGAAGTAGAATCTCATCCTTTTGACAATAAGCGCTATTCCTATGTGCCATTCACTTACTGGAAAAGGTCAGCTGTCAAGTTTGTATCATCCTTGTTTGGCAAACTGACTTGCAGCACTTTAGCATTTCTTGATAAATGTATCCTTGTGTACATCTATTGCACACTCTCTTTGCAGTCTGTCTTTTTAATGAACTCATACTTAAATTATCTCAATACAAACCCGTGATTTCAAACTGGGATGGTGTGATTACTTAAACTGCTGAGATGAGAGTGAATGGTACTTCAATAAAATGTTTTACTCCATTTTTATTTAGGGACAAAAATGCAGGGAGATGCATCTATACACCTCACAGTTATAATTCTGAGATCAACAAACATAAACAAAACATACAAATTAAAAAGTTAACTGAAACGCCATTTGGTCTACAGGCTTGGCTGAATAGTTTTCAACTAATAGGTTGCCTTAGAAATGCTTGTTTTCTATAAATGGATAGCCCCGCATTTGCTCATATTTCTTCTTCCAGCTTTGTTTATCATAGATAGTTGTTATATTATCCCAGAATGCTCATCTTAAATATACTCAAAACATCTTTTGTCCTTTAAAGTCTACAACACTCAGCTATCCAGTTTCTGTAAGAAGGCATATACATAAAGGGCCTTTGATAACCTCTGACCTCAATGGGAAGCTTTATGTTTAATCTCTCTGTTTAGCTGAAAATTGTCAAATTAATCATGTTATTTTGAAGTGGAAACCATTTACAACAAAGACAAGCCTGCTTTTAATGTTATAGTCTTGTCTGCGAACTAGACTGAGGGATGGTGATATGTGTGTTGTGGATGGGAATGCCAGGATGTGTAATGCCAGTAAGTTATGTGTAAACCGTAGCTTACTTATAAATAATTTTACAATAGCACAAAGGAGAATTTGTCATTTTCAGACCCACATATGTGGTTTTCCTCTGGAAATTCTCTTCTGGCCTCAGAATACTTTCTGTGTTTAAAATTCACACAACAGGACTTTTACCTGACTATATCTTTGTGATTTTTTTTCCCCACAGAGCTACAATGCTGTTGTTTACTTTTGAAAGATAATAATAAAAATGTGTTGTATAGCCTGGTAGTTGCCAGTTATAACTATGTCTAGCTTGGTTCTCATTCTAATCAGTAGGCTTATTCTATATTATGCGCAGTTTGAAAGTTCCTAATAGCTATATGTGACCCTTCCCATCCATTTGGGCCATGTTTAGGCCTTAAATGAAAAGATGCTTTGTGCTGACAGTATATCCGAAAAATTCTGTTAAATTTGTGCTGCTGGCAGTAGGTTGTAGACATGACAAGAGAAGTCATTTTTGCCCCAGGCAGCAGATTCTCACCTAATGTATGTCACTAGAAGGAGTAAACCAATTGTGTCTAAGAACTTTGAATTTGCTTAAGTTCAAAGACTGTTCACTGATACTGTTAAAATATTTAGTTAGCAGGGGCAATATCTGAATTGAGTTGAATTAATTCACTCCAGTGGGGCCCTGGAGGTTGAGGTTTGTGCTCAAAATTTCAATTATTGCACCTTGAGCTTTTTGACAAAATCAAGTCATGCCTTTACATAGGTTCATAGGTTCATACTAGGCTATCTGCCCTAGGGCATTTATAAGCCTAGCCAGAGTGTGTGTGGCTTTCACCACCCCTTAGGATGAGAATACTATACCCATTAGTTTGCTGTGTCTCTGTCCAGCAGTGATACAGAGATGATTCCCGGGGTAAACCTACGATCTCCCATCCACTCGTCAAGATTTCTCTTGAACAGAGTCAGTGAGGGGCTCTGCCTCACATGGACTGGGATTCTGTTCCATAGTGTAGGGAGTCTCTGGGTGATGAATCTGTCCCTCCAGCACGTCCTATTTATATCCGTGTTGAGGTTTAAGTCTCTTGCTCTCGTGGTTCTGGTGGATTTGGATTTTTTGAGGTGGAGCATGTCCATTAATTCCGGGTTGGACATGGCCTTGTATGTCAGGCACAGATCACCTCTGAGCAGACGGCATGCGACTGAATAGAGCTGGAGTTTCTTCAGTCGGGCATCGTATGACATATGTTTGAGCCCCTTTATCCTTTTGGTGAGGAACTTTTGGGGTCTTTCCAACTGCTGCAGGTGTCGGGTAAGGTACATTCGAATGGGGCGTTGTACTCAATCATTGGTCTGATAAGTGAAGAGTACAGGGTACAATGACCTCTCCTGATCTGGATGTGAATCCCTTCATGATCAGGTGGGCAATGTAGAAGGTCTTCCTAACCACTTTGGCAATGTGAGTGTCAAAAGAGAGGTTACTGTCTACTTGGGTCCCCAGGTCCCTGATAACTTCTTCCGTGTTTAATGGATTACCACCTATGTGGTAATTAGGGGTTACCTTGTTTTTCCCAAAGGGTATGACTATACATTTTTTGGCATTTAGCTTAAGGCTATGGCTCTGGCACCAGTTATCCATTTCTATGAGACCTCTCTGAAGGATGTCTGTGTCTGATGGAGTGTCAATTATGGTGCCCAGTTTGCAGTCATCTGCAAATTTTGTCAGCCACAATCCCCCTATGTTTGCCTGCACTTCAGAAAAATAAATGCCGAACAAGAGGGGACCCAGGACTAAGCCCTGTGGGACACCGCTCGTGACCGGCTTAGAGTCTGACATGGCACCAGCAACTCTAACCCTGTGTGTTCTGTCCTTGAGCCAGTTTGCAACCCATCTTGTGACATATGGGTTTACATCTAAGCTGATGAACTTTTCTATGATGCCCGAGTGGGGTATTGTGTCAAATGCTTTTGCTAGGTCAAGGTAGGCTGTGTGAACTGCCTTACCCTCATCAATGGCCTTAGTGACTGTTTCCAAAAGTCGACCAAGTTCAAGAGGCAGGATCTGCCCTTGACAAAGCCAAATTGGGTAGGATCCAGTGTCTGTAGGTCCCCAATGTCTTTATTTATGAGTTCCATTATGATCCTCTCCATAGCTTTGCAGACAAGGCTCGTCAAGCTTATGGGGCGGTAATTTCCAGGGTCCGTAGAAGCACCGCCTTTGTGGAGTGGGACCACAGTTGCCGTATGCCATTCTTTGGGTACGTATCCTGTAGTAAGGCTAAGATTAAACAGCAGCCTTATGTGTGGGTTTAGTTCCTCATTGAGTTCGTGTAGCACACAGCCGGGGACACCGTCCGTCCCATTGATGCTGTGTTTTTGCTTTAGAGAGAGCAGCTCTCACCTGGGCATCTGAGATGTTCGGGAGTTTAGATTCCGGTGGGATAGGTATTTCTCGTCTTGGGGAGGGGGAGAAATTTGCACTGAACCTGTCTGCCAGTATGTTGGCAATGTCTGTGGGTTCAGTGATTTTTTATCATTTTGGACTAATTCTGAGCATATCTGGGAGTTTCCACCCAGGTTTCTAACATAGCTAAAGAAGGCTTTATGATTGTCTTTTGTGTCATTAGCGATTTTTCTCTCAAAGTTGGCCTTGGATGATTTTATGAGTGATCGTAGTTTTTGCTAGTATTGATCAGAGATGCCTTCCCTTTTAGGGATTTTGCTCTGTCATGTAGTAGCTTTCTCCTCTTGTTGTAGAGTTTGTTTATGGCTGGGGTCCACCAGACTGGGCGCCTGCCTTTGGTGGAAAGGGTCTTGATTTTATTAGGGATTGCTTGATCCATACATTCCTGGAGGTGCTCGTAGAAGGCATTTGTAAGGGTTTCAGCAGCGTGGGTTGTGGTTTCCACTGGCTCGGGGCCTTGAAGGATACCACTCCAGTCTTAAGAAGTGTGAAGTTTGCTTTTGAGAAGTTCTTCACTGTGGTCTTTTTTGCTGGGGGTGGGGGCAGGATGTGGATCTCCAGTGAGATTAATTTATGGTCTGATCTCACCAATGAGGGATATACTTCCGGTGTGGAGCATTTTGTCCCCATGTTTGTGATGATCAGGTCTAGTATATTTTCTCCTCTTGTGGGAATGGTGACTAGTTGTTCCATAGCATTTGAGTTTATGAACTCAAGGAACCTTTGGGCTAGGGTGTTGGGGCTTGAGTAATGTTCCCAGTCTATGTTTGGGTAGTTGAAGTCACCCAATATGATGGTGTTTGGAGAGACATTCATACTCTCCAGTGTCTTCAGGAAGGCTGTGTGGGTTTCCTGAGTTTGAGAAGGTGGTCTGTAGCATGTTACAAACTGTAGGGCAGTTTTACCTATGGTTAATTGCACCTGGATGGTCTCCGATGCTTCGTGCATTGCCACTAACCTAGAGGTGTGGGTATCCTTTATGAATATGGATACTCCCCCTCCTTTTGTGGTTCGATCCGGATTTTGGGGCCGGAACGCATGATATGAGGTATAACCTGATAGTGCTGGGGTGCTCTCAGGAGCCTTGAACCAGGTTTCAGTCACAGCACAGACATCGATGTTCTCCATACTGAGGAGGGCTTTGAGGGTGTGCATCTTGAGGTTTAGACTTCTGGCATTGAGCAGTATTACCCTTAGTTTTTCTCCATTTTTGTTTTCTAGGGTGGTAGGTTTATCATTTGAGCCTTGCCTAAAAGGCACTATGGGGTGGCAAGAGCCTTTGCCAATATCCGGAAGCCCAGGGGTGACAGGTGCAAGCCATCCCTTGCGAAGCAGCGTGGCTTGTCAAGCATGTCATCCCAGGCAGACAGACATTGGATCCCCTTAGAAAGACACCAGTAATTAAGCCAATTATTAAAGCTGATCATTTTGTCTCTGTATTGTGGCATCATTCTTGGTGAGGGTAGGATACTGCTCAGGGTCAGGGTCATACCGGCCTGGGCTACATAATCTGAGAGCTCCTCTATGTCTCTTTTCATGTAGTCCAGGGAGGTACGTCTCAGGTCGTTCACACCGGCATGGACAATGACTGAGTCATACTTGTACTTGCTGTGGCATGACCTGAGTGCTTGTGTTATGTGGCGGATTCTAGCGCCTGACAGGCAGCTTACTGTGATCTTTTCCTTGTTCAGTCTGGTGAGTGGGACGTCAGTGTGTCTGACTATGGAGTCACCTATAACAAGTGTGTCTGGCATTGTGTTTGGCCTTAAGGGCTGTGACTGTTTAGCACACTGACTTTGAGAACTATGTGTTGCATGTCTTATGTCTTGAGGTGGCAGTTGCTTGGGTGTCTGCTTTGGAGGCCTCTGTAGTTTTGGTAGATTTTTGATCAGTGCCTCCAGTATGTCTTTGTGTGTTTATATGTTTGTTTTGCAGTTGTGATAGTTCTATGTGAAACTGGGTTTGTGGTGTGCGTGGTTTCCTTCTCCTCCTGTCTGGTCTTGCCAGTCCTGAGTTGAGAGAGCTCAGCCTCCAGTTTGGCTATATAGTTGCATCTCTCACATGTATTTGTGTTTTGTGGGAGAAGGAGTGGGTTGTCTGTGTACATGAGGCAATTGTAACATTGCCTCAAGCTGCCCAGATTCACCAGCTGAACAGGAGAGGACGCTAGCAACTGACCCTTCGACATGCTAGAAAAAGTGAAAAAGTTTGCTGTGTAACTGAGTCAGAAGGGACCTATAGGGAAATGGGTACTCAAGGGTTTCTAAGAAATGTTCATATTTCTGGAGCCATACGGTTTACTAAAGTACTGTAAATGGCAAAACGTTCAGCGCAAACAAATCTTTACTTTAGTAATATTCATTAGACTCAAGTCTTAAACTGTATTTTATAACTCATAATTAACACAGTAAATGTTAATTTTGTAATATTTTATAAACAACTTATAGTATCTCAAACACTCAAGCTACATACATACTGTCAGCAGCCTTTTGTTTGTCTATCTATGAACTTTAATAAACATTTATACAATTCTATATTATTTGGTCATTGAGATGTTCAAGCAGTATGAAAATTATGATAATATAAACAAACAGTATATGAACAACACTTGATATATATTTAGTATCAGTAGACAGGAGTCAAATATCAATGAAATTGTGTTGCCTGTCTTGTAAGTTTTAACCTTTTCAATAGCTTGCATGCAGCATAGTTTTAGAATTATTACTGCAGATATGATCAGATTACATTAGACACCTTGTGTCATCAGTAGAATGCAATTACAGATGACCTGGAGGGGTCACGAGGCTGTAATGGATTCATTTTTCCATACTGAAACTGCAGTGCAGCTTAAGAAGAGTGTTGCACAGCTGAGTGTGAAATCCTTCAAATGAGACAAACCAAGGCCCCTTCTGC
>NC_056733.1:770819471-770954471 GCF_019279795.1 Protopterus annectens
AAAGTCACTAGTTTTAGGAGGGATTAAGAGGGACAGAGCTAAAATTTGAGTCAAAATCAGGGACGTCCCTGAAAATCAGGGACATTTGAGAGGTGTGCTTAAGTTACAGTGGTTGATGTATCTCCTGCGTCCTCCTGAAGTCCACTATTAATTCTTTGGTCTTGTTTACATTTAAGGCCAGATTATTGCTGTTGCACCAGCCTATCAGATGCTCCACTTCATCCGTGTAGGCTCTTTCCTTACCATTTCTGACAAGACCTACGACAGTGGTATTATCCGCGAACTTGATGATTTTGTTGGATTCATGCTTGGCCATGCAGTCATGCGTCAACAAGGTGAACAGCAGAAGACAAAGGATGCAGCCCTTTGGGACACCCATGCTCAATGTAATACTGATTGAACTGCTGAGAATCAAACGGGACAACGTCTTACTGCCAGGTAGCGCTGTCGCCTGACAGTAAGACGTTGTCCCGTTTGATTCTCAGCTAGAACGTCTTCTGTCTGGAGACATGCATGAATGTGCGTCAGGGCTTGCAACTCGGCACGTAAAAATCTACGGCCAATCATTAGCGGACCGGAGTTCTGCTGTGGCGACCCCTAACTGGGAAAAGCCGAAAGACACAATCTACTTTTTGGGGTCTGTTGATGAGAAACTCCAGTATCCAGTTACATAGGAGGGTGTTGATGCCCACCTGGATCAGCTTTGGTATCAGATTCTGGGGGATGACAGTGTTAAAAGCAGAACTAAAATCGATGAACAGCATCATCAAAGCGTATGCATCTAAGAACTGAAACATTACTGCGAACACAGTACAGATGAGGAGGGTGATAATTGAAGTTCTGCTACACCCTGAAATATGATGGCATCAGCTAATCCTGATACAGGATCATTTTATTCATGCTTGTAATGCTAACTGCACTGTATCTCAGGAGGTTAGCCTGCATCCTTGTGGTTCAATAAGACAGATCTATACTTATCTTAAGACTGGCTTCATGTTTTATATGTTCATAAGATCATAGGTAAGTATTAGACTAGCTGTCATTGCAAGACATTTTAAACCTATCCAATTTCCCTTTAGGTGCTGGAATTAACCTATCCCATCTGGTTAGCGATTGGCATTACCCATCCCATCGACAATAATTATAAATTACCCCTAATGAAAATAACTGGAGTCATACCATAGATACTTTGGAACACATGCATGGAATAAAAAATTTCAGAGGTGCCTCTGTCCATTACTAGTACAGGGGGTTGTCCTGGGGTAAATTTGCTGTCTCCCATCCATAAATCCAAGTTGTGCTTGAATGTCAACAGGGATGAACTTTGTTTTATGTGGATGGAAAGTCTGTTCTAAAGCAGAAGAATTTTCTGGTTTTCCCTCATCTTTCCATTGTCAAGTGCCAGTAAGATGCACAGTACTGCTAGGAGTGAGATGGTGACAGTGTTGGTTAATTGTGTGTATCCAAAACGTGTTGTAATACCACCGTTTTCCAAAGTATCCTCAGGCAAAACAAAGTAACAGCCAATATCCAAGTTAAACACCAAAGGACACACCACGAGATGTGAGAATAAAACCGTCTTTTATTCCATATAGCACATAAAACAAGGAAAAGATAAGCGCTTTGGCACGCTTCTTCAGATCTAATTAAACAACAGATGAAACCTTTCTTAAATAATAAATAACAGCCAATAAAAAGCGCACTTCAATTTAAGCTTCATGATTCAATTTAAGTAGTAACCTATTCATCAATTAACAATTTGTAATGTCTCTATAAGAAATATATTGTGTAGCCTGATGTTTCAGCTCAACCTGAACTCTGGTATATTACGGTTGATGAATAGGTTACTACTTAAATTGAATCATGAAGCTTAAATTGAAGTGCGCTTTTTATTGGCTGTTATTTATTATTTAAGAAAGGTTTCATCTGTTGTTTAATTAGATCTGAAGAAGCGTGCACAGCGCACGCGAAAGCGCTTATCTTTTCCTTGTTTTATGTGCTATATGGAATAAAAGACGGTTTTATTCTCACATCTCGTGGTGTGTCCTTTGGTGTTTAACTTGGATATTAATTGTGTGTATATGCACTGCACACATCTAAATGTTTGCCATACATAAAGGCAAAAAAAAACAGTACGGTCATTTAGTCTAGGTCCTGTGATCCCCCTGTGCCTGCATGCTTGCAGAGAAATGTAATATATTGCAATGCAGACCACCACGGTGATGCAGCGGTTAGTGTTGTTGCCTCACAGCAAGAGGTTCTCCAGTTCAATCCTCATCTGGTGTGCCTTCTGTGTGGAGTCTGCATGTCCTCCCTGTGGTCGCGTGGGTTTCCTCTGGGTGCTCCAGTTTCCTCCCACATCCCAAGGACATGCTATAGGTGGAGTGGACATTCGCAATTGGCCCTAGGTGTGACTGTGTGTGTGTGTGTGTGTGTGTGTGTGTGTGTGTGTGTGTGTGTGTGTGTGTGTGTGTGTGCCTTCTGTGGAAGGTTGGGCTCCGGGCTGGCAACTTGACACCATAAAGCTCTACTGCCAATCATGAGCAGACAGGTGATCCACTGTGGCGACCCCTAACCAATTAAAGAAGATTAAGACTGTTGTAAAATGAACATACCCGTGTAAACATTGTGTTTGTGGAATTGTGCCTCCTGCATTTTAATTTACCCCCAACCTAAAATGTTTCAGTCTCTTGTCATAGCAACTAGTTGTATCCGTGTCTGCAGTCTATACCCTGACAAAAAAGCCTCAGTCTTCTATTTAAATAAACACTTGTATTTTTTATTTTAGACATTATAAAATGTTAGTTATTTAACAGCTTTCTATATGCATCTTCTTCTGGCTGTTAAATTTAATAGGAAATAAATCTAATTTTCTTCACATTCAATTTCTTGAGCTACAGAATCAATCTGAATCTGTCAGGGTTTTATGCAAAGTCCATTAATGTCTCAGTCTTGCATTTTCCTTCTGTTTTAACCACGCCTCCTACCCCCTCCCCCACCCCCTCATTCTTTTACAAGCTCATTCAGCTGTGGAAAGATAGTCTAACGATACAAATAGTCTTTTATTTCCTTACAAGAAGAGCTAATTAGGCATGAAAGAACTATAAAGGGGGTCACAATTAACCTCCTAGTAATAAAGGCTGACACATGAAAGTCTCTATTAATGCTTCAGAACATTATTATTACTAATAAAGCAGACTTTCACAGAGCCTAGGCGCCCTTCTCATTGCAATGAGCATAAAGAAAGTGTGCATCTGCATTTAATACTTAAGATAAGTGATTCTTTCAGAGGTTAATAGGTATCACACACTGTGTGCAATAAAGAAAAGCAGTTCTAAGTGAAGGCTTCAAGAACCTGGTAAGTGACAAAAAGAGGCTTTATATGGAACAGTTCACATTAACTAACATGTACATTTCTATCTGCATATAGTTTTCATTAAAATAGTACCACTGCTGTAACACATTTCTTGTTTGAGGAAAGACTGCAAAGTTTTTTTTCCTAACTGCTTATTACAAATTATCAACATAAGCTGCAAATACACTTCCATTCACTATTACTAGGAGGTTCAGAACTTATTGTAAGCACTAAATAAGCTACAAATTACTACAGCACTCAACTTTCCTCACTGTCTAGAGGAAAACAGTTTCTAGTACTTAACAAATAAGTACCTATCCAGGCATGTCTAAGGGTCAGCCCCCGGTGTTTTCTCCTGTCTACCTGATGAATCTGAGCATCTTAGGGCAATGTAGTAATTGCCTCATGTACACAGACAACCCTCTCCACCTACCACCCAACACTACAACCTGTGAGAGATGCACTTATATAGCCAAACTGGAAGCAAAGCTCTCTTCACCCAAGACTGGACTAGACAGTCAAGAGGAGAAGGTAAACACTTGCACCACACCACACTCAGCACATAGTCCCTCAAAACCTACACCACCAAAATGCACACATAGAAACAGAAAACACACACCTACATTCGCAGAGGCTCTCAGTATAAACCTGCCCAAGCAACAGGGACCTCCAAAGCAGAAACACAAGCAACCTCCACCCCCCAACACAACCCAAATGACACATAGCCCACAAACTCAGTGTGCCACTCAACCACAGCCCATAAGGCATAACAACGTACCCAACACTCTAGTCCTAGGTCACTCTATAGTCAGGCACACTGATGTTCCACTCACCAGGCTAAACAAGGAGAAAGTTACTGTCAGTTGCCTGTCAGATGCCAGGATCCACCACATAACGCATGCACTCAGGTCACTCCACAACAAGTACAAATATGACTCTGTCATTGTCCATGTTGGTGTGAATGACCTGAGACGTACCTCCTTGGACTACATGAAAAGGGACATGGAGGAGCTGTCTGATCTTGTAGCCCAGGCAGGTATGACCCTAGCCCTGAGTAGCATCCTGCCATCACCCAGAATGATGCCACAGTACAAGGACAAAATGATTGACTTCAACAATTAGCTAAGCTTCTGGTGTCATTCTAAGGGGATCCAGTATCTGTCTGCCTGGGATGACATGATCGAGAAGCCATGATGCTTTGCCAGAGATGGCCTGCACCTGTCGTCCCTGGGATTCCGGATACTGGCTAAGGCTCAAGCCACCCCTATAGTGCCTTTTTTAGGCAAGGTTCAAATGACAAATTCACCACCCTAACAGGTACAGGCAAGAAGAATCTGAGGGAATTGCTACTCAATGCTAGAAGTCTAAACCTCAAAATGCACTCTCTCGAGGCACTCCTTAAAATGGAGAACATCGACATCTGTGCAGTGACAGAGACCTGGTTCAAGGGTCCAGAGAGTACCCCTGCATTACCAGGCTATAATTCATACCACACCTTTCGGTCACCTAACCTGGATCGAAACACTAAAGGCGGACGCGTTTCCATATTCATTAAAGACATCCACACCTCCAGGCTAGTTGCTCAGCATAATGCATCCGAGATTATCCAAGTGCAACTAACTCTGGGCAAGACCGCAATCCAAATTGTAGCTTTCTACAGATCCCCCACCATGCCCCAGGATTCCCACTCCTCATTTCTTAATACACTGGAAAATATTAGGGTACAACCTAACACCCTAATAATGGGCGATTTCAACTACCCTACCATTAACTGGGAAAACTACTCATGTACCAACTCTTGTGCTCAACGTTTTCTGGAATTCATAAATTCCAATGCCATGGATCAACTTATCCACACCCCCACCAGGGTCAGCAATATCCTAGACCTGGTTATTACCAACATGGGCAACCGGTGCTCCACACCAGAGGTCAATTCTTTGTTGGTCAGATCCGACCATAAGCTAATCACCCTAGACATCCACATCCCTCCCCCACCCCCCATTAGGGAAACCACAGTAAAACATTTCTCCAAAGCCAACTTCACGCTTCTTAAGACAGAAGTGGCAAACTTCACGACACCCATGCTGATGGACAATAGAGGTATGACTGCTGAATCCTACACAAATGCACTTTATAAGCACTTACATGAGTGCATGGATCGTGCAATCCCTAACAGAACCAAGATGCTATCCTCCAAAAAAGGAAGCCAATCTGGTGGTCCCCTGCCATAAACAAACTCTACAACAGAAGAAAGAAACTGTTGCAGAAAAGAGTAAAATCCCATGATTGGAGAAACTCCCTGGTCAGCTTCAGTAAGAAGCTGAGATCCCTCATAAAATCCTCCAAAGCTAGTTATGAAAACAAAATCACCACTGACTCTAAAGACAACCACAAAGCATTCTATAGCTATGTCAAGAATCTCAATGGCAACACTCAGATCTGCTCTGAGTTACAGCACAATGGCACTAAATATACAGAACCAATGGATATTGCCAACATCCTGGCAGATAGGTTCAGTGCTAACTTTACCCCTCTGTCATCCCCTAAAGGGCCCATCTCTATACCAGAAGAATGCAAAGTTACTGTAATCACGGCTGCACAGGTAAAAAACACACTGTCCAAAGCCAAGAACACAGCATCCATGTGACCTGACGACATCCCAGGCTGTGTTCTACATGAACTACAGAATGAACTGGTACCACACCTAAGTACCATGTTCAATCATAGCCTCACCTCAGGCTATGTGCCCACTGAATGGCGCACAGTGACAGTTATCCCACTCCACAAAGGGGGAGCCACCACAGATCCCGGAAACTACCACCCCATTAGCCTAACAAGCCTAGTCTGCAAGGCTATGGAGTGTATCATCATGGAACTTATAAACAATGACATTGGTAATCTCCAAACTCAGGACCCCACCCAGTTCGGGTTTGTAAAAGGCAGATCATGTCTCCTAAACCTGATAGACTTCTTTGAAGCAGTCACCAAAGCTGTAGATGAGGGTAAGGTGGTTCACACAGCCTATCTAGATCTTGCCAAGGCTTTTGACACCATCCTCCACTCTGGAATTATATATAAACTCACTAAACTAGGTATAAATCCCTATGTCACAAGATGGGTTGCCAACTGGCTCACTGACAGAACCCACACTGTGAAAGTAGCAGACTCCAAATCCAGCTTCAGACCAGTGACAAGTGGAGTACCACAGGGTTCAGTCCTGGGTCCTCTCCTGTTTGGTATCTACTTCTCTGAAGTACAGGCCAACACAGAAGGTCTTTGGCTAATGAAGTTCGCAGATGACTGCAAACTAGGAGCCATAATCAAAACTCCAAAAGATGTGGACATCCTACAAAAGGGCCTTGCTGAGACAGATGCCTGGTGTCAAAGCCATGGCCTCAAGCTCAATGCCAAAAAGTGCATTGTCAATCCTTTTGGTAAAAACTCAGTACCCATGAACTACCACATAGGTGGTAGTCTACTTAACACCAAAAGCGTGATAAGAGACCTTAGGACACAGGTGGACAGTAGTTTCTCCTTTGATAATGACATTGCCACAGTAGTCAGGAAATCCTTCTATGTGGCACACCTCATCACAAAAGGTTTCTCATCCAGGGAAAAAAGAGGTCATTGTTCCCCTCTACTCATCACTCATTAGACCCATTATAGAGTACAATGCCCCTTTTGGTATGTACCTCACAAGACATCTACAACAACTGGAAAGGCCACAGAAATACCTTGCAAAGAGGATTACCGACCTCAAAGAGATGCCCTATGCTGACCATCTCAAAAAACTGCAGCTTTACTCCTTTGCATATCGCCTACTCAGAGGCAATCTCTGCCTAACACACAAAGCTATGTCAAACCCAGAGCTTTTAGACATACTCCACTTAAAGAAATCCCAATCCCTACGAGCTATATGCTCTAGGGACCTAAACCTCGTCACCACAATAAACAGAACATGCTGGAGGGATAGATTCCTGTCCCAGAGACTTCCCATGCTCTGGAACAAACTACCTATCTATAATCAAACAAAGCTCCTCATTAGCACTGTTTAAGAAAAATCTTGATGATTGGATGGGAGATAGGAAATTCACCCTGGGGATCACTTCTGTGGCTCTGCTTGACAGTGGCACAAGAAAATAATTTTCTTGGGTGGCGAAAGCCAGGGTACCTTTGGCTAGGCTTATATAGGCCCTAGGGCCAATAGCCTAGTACCTACCTATGAACCTATGAACCTTGTAGTCCTGGGTTTGATTCCCATATTGCAATTTGGAACTCTTAGGAAACAGGCATTTGCAGCTAGTGGCCTTCTGTAACTAGCAAATTAATAAAATAAAATAGTGTAATCTGTCCTATCTTAAAGGGCTTCAGACCAGTTGTTTTACATTAAGAAGGTTTGTGGTCTGCACTGTAGTGGCAGGACAGGTAGCTTACATCCTTCTAAGTTGGAAACTGCTGATTGAGGGCTCAGTGTCAGTTATTCTAAAAGTGTATTAATTCTGGTTTAAGCACTTGGGCTTCAGGCCAGTTATTTTAGACTAAAAGGGTTCGTGGTCTGTACTCTTGTGGGAGGAGAGGCTGGACTCTGCCCTTCTGAGTTGGGAATTTCTGGTTAAAGGCTTATAGTGCCTGCATATTTGAACTTCTTCTTACTGAAATTGGTACACCTTGTTTGCTGTAGCGTAGACTAGATCCAGGCCCGCTGAATCTAGCTTTGTTTGTATAACTTGAGCACTAATCCAGGCTTTCTTCAAAGTATTCAATTGTATTTATTACTGCTTGGTAGTAACTTGATTAAAGTGTATCTATAATTCTAAGTCTTTTGGATTAAGCACTTGGGCTTCAGACCAGTTGTTTTACATTAGGAAGGTTTGTGGCCTGCACTGTGGTGGCAGGACAGGTAGCTTACATCCTTCTAAGTTGGGAACTGCTGATTGAGGGCTCAGTGTCTGTTATTCTAAAAGTGTATTAGTTCTGGTTTAAGCACTTGGGCTTCAGGCCAGTGATTTTACATTAAGAAGATTCGTGGTCTGCACTCTTGTGGGAGGAGAGGCTGGACTCTGCCCTTCTGAGCTGGGAATTTCTGGTTAAAGGCTTATAGTGCCTGCATATTTCAACTGTTTTTTACTGAAATTGGTACACCTTGTTTGCTGTAGCATAGACTAGATCCAGGCCTGCTGAATCTAGCTCTGTCTGTATGCTTGTATTTGTTTGCTTGTTATTTCCCTGAAACGCTAATACCACCTAAAACGCGGCTTTTCTGCGCTTCTGTGGATCCCTAGTGATATCTGCATTGTATTCATTTCCTTGTTTCACTTAAAAGAAAGTTACTGTTTGTCATTTTTGCATTTAAGTTACCTGTAACACATTGCATTTAGGTTACCTGGCACTTGCTCACTAAAGGCACTTGCTCAATAAAGCAATTATATAAGTCAGCACTAAAAAATTAAAAGCACTACACTCTCACAAAGTCCTCTTGAGTACCTTGTTCCCCATTGGCCCTTTTTTTCAATTATAAAGGAATTCCCAATACTATTCTAGCATGTCCAAAGGTCAGTTGTCAATCTTCTCTCTGGTCCAGCTGGTGAATCTGGGAATCTTGAGGCAATGTTACAACTGCCTCATGTACACAGACAACCCTCTCCTCCTCCCAACAAATTCCAGCACATGTGAGAGATGCATCCATATAGCCAAACTGGAGGCTAAGCTCTCTCAACTCAGTACTGGCGTAACCAGTCAGGAGGAGAAGGAAACCACACTCAGTACAATTCCAGTCTCACATATACCTACCATGACAGCAAACCAAACACATAAACACACAAAAACATATTCGGAGGCTCTAAATAAAAATCTGCCTAAGCAGCAGAGACCTCCAAAGCAGACACCCAAGCAACAGCTACCACAAAACAAAACACGTGCAACACATAGCTCACAAAGCCAGTGTGCCAAACAGTCACAGCCCTTAAGGCTAAACAACACACCTGATACACTTGTAATAGGTGACTCTATCGTCAGGTACACTGACGTCCTGCTCACCAGGCTGAACAAGGAGAAGGTCACGGTGAGCTGCCTGTTGGGCACTAGCATCTGCCACATAAAACAAGCACTCAGGTCACTCCAAGGCAAGTACAAATATGACTCAGTCATTGTCCATGCTGGTGTGAATGACCTGAGACATACCTCCCTGGACTACATGAAAAGAGACATAGAGGAGCTCTCTGAGCATGTGGCCCAGGCCGGTATGACCCTGACCTTGAGTAGCATCTTACCCTCACCAAGAATGATGCCACAATATGAAGACAAGATGATCAATTTCAACAACTGGCTTAAGTATTGGTGTCATTCAAAGGGGATCCAATGCCTGTCAGCCCGGGATGACATGCTTGACAAGCCACAATGCTTCGCTAGGAACGGCTTGCACCTGTCACCCCTGGGCTTTCAGATATTGGCAAAGGCTCTTGCTACCCCCATAGTGCCTTTTTTAGGCAAGGCTCAAAAGACAAACCCACCTCCATAGGTATCACAAGGGATAAGAAACTAAGAGTAATGCTACTCAATGCCAGAAGTCTAAACTTCAAGATGCATGCACTCGAAACTCTCGTTAGCATGGAGAACATCGATATCTGTGCAGTAACAGAAACCTTGTTCAAGGCTCCCGAGAGCACCCCAGCACTACCAGGTTATACCTCATACCATGCTTTTTGGCCCCAAAACTTGGACCAACCCACAAAAGGAGGGGGAGTATCAATATTCGTCAAAGATACCCACACCTCCAGGTTGGTGGCACAGCACGAAGCATCAGAGACTATCCATGTGCAACTAACAGTGGGTAAAACTGCCTTCCAGTTTAAAGCCTGCTACAAACCACCCTCCCTAACCCAGGAACCCACTCGGCCTTCCTGAGAAAACTGGAAAATATGAAGGTCTCTCCAAACACCATTATATTGGGCGACTTCAACTACCCAAGCATAGACTGGGAGCATTACTCTAGCTCCAACACCCTAGCCCAAAGGTTCCTAGAATTTATAAACTCAAATGCTATGGAACAACTTGTTACCACTCCCACAAGAGGGGAAAACATACTGGACCTGATCATCACCAACATGGGGACACTATGCTCCAGACCAGAAGTGTATCCCTCACTGGTAAGATCAGACCATAAACTAATCTCACTGGATATTCACATCCCGACACCACCCCCTGCCCAGAAAACCACAGTGAAAAACTTTTCTAAAGCAAATTTCACACTCCTCAAAACCGAGGTGGAATCCTTCAAAGCCCCCGGGTCTGTGGAAAATACGGCCCAGACCACAGAATCCTTTATAAACGCATTCTATGAACACCTTCAGGAATTTATGGATCATGCAATCCCAAATAAAACCAAGACCCAATCCTCCAAAGGCAGACGTCCTGTCTGGTGGACCCCAGCCATAAACAAATTATACAATAAAATGAGGAAGATACTAAATGATAGAGCAAAATTCCAAAAAGAGAAGGCATCTCTGATCAGTATTAGCAAAAAACTACAGGCACTCATAAAATCGTCTAAGGTCAGCTTCGAGAGAAAAATTGCACAGGACACTAAGGATAATCACAAGGCTTTCTTTAGTTATGTTAGGAACCTGGGTGGTAATTCCCAGATATGCTCAGAATTAGTCCAAAATGACAAAAAATACACTGAACCCACAGACATTGCCAACATCCTAGCTGACAGGTTTAGTGCAAACTTCTCCCCCCCCTCCCCACCAAAAGGGCAAATATCTATCCCAGCAGAGTGCTGCCCCCCTGACATCTCAGATGCTCAGGTAAGAGCCGCCCTCTCCAAAGCAAAAAACACAGCATCAATGGGACCAGACGGTGTCCCAGGCTGCGTCCTACATGACCTCCAAGAAGAGCTAAACCCAAACATAAAACTACTGTTCAATCTCAGCCTTACTACAGGATATGTACCCAAAGAATGGCGTACAGCAACTGTGGTCCCTCTCCACAAAGGTGGTGCCTCAACGGATCCTGGAAACTATCGCCCCATAAGCCTGATTAGCTTGGTCTGCAAAGCTACGGAAAGGATCATCATGGACCTCATAAATAAAGATATTGGGGACCTACAGACACTGGACCCTACCCAGTTCGGCTTTGTTAAGGGCAGATCCTGCCTCTTAAACCTGGTTGATTTCTTTGAAACAGTCACCAAGGCCATTGATGAGGGGAAGGTGGTCCACACAGCCTACCTGGACCTCGCAAAAGCCTTCGATACAATACCCCACTTGGGCATTATAGATAAGCTCACCAGCTTAAATATAAACCCCTATGTCACTAGATGGGTTGCAAACTGGCTCAAGGACAGAACCCACATGGTTAGAATTGCTGGACAAACCAGTTACAAGTGGTGTCCCACAAGGCTCAGTCCTGGGACCTCTCTTGTTCAGTACATATTTCTCGGAGGTACAGGCCAACACAGAAGGACTGTGGCTGACCAAGTTCACAGATGACTGCAAACTGGGCGCCGTAATCGACTCTCCAGCCGACACATGCATCGTCCAAAAGGGCCTCATAGAAACAGACAACTAGAGCCAGAGCCATGGCCTCAAGCTAAACGCCAAAAAGTGTATAGTCATCCCCTTTGGCAAAAACAAAGTGCCCACAAATTACCACATAGGTGGTAATCCATTAAGTACAGAAGAAGTAATTAGGGACCTGGGGACCCAAGTTGATAGCAGTCTCTCATTTGACAACCATGTGGCCAAAGTGGTTAGAAAAACATTTTATATAGCCCACCTAATCATGAAGGGATTCACATCTAGATCAGGGGAGGTCATCGTGCCTCTTTACTCATCCCTCACCAGACCCATAATTGAGTACAATGCCCCTTTTGGGATGTACCTTACCAGATACCTGCAGCAACTGGAAAGACCCTAAAAGTACCTCACCAAGAGGATCAAAGGGCTCAAACAGATGCCATATGCTGCCCGGTTAAAGAAACTCCAGCTCTACTCAGTGGCATACCGCCTGTTTAGAGGCGATCTGTGCTTGACGTATAAAGCCATGTCCAACCCGGAATTAATGGACATGCTACACCTCAGAAAATCCAAATCCCATCAAGCTACACGCTCGAGAGACTTGAACCTCAGCACTGAAATAAATAGGACATGCTGGAGGGACAGATTCATAACCCAGAGGCTCCCTTCACTCTGGAATAAAATCCCAGTCCAGGTTAGGCAGAGTCCCTCATTGACTCTCTTCAAGAGGAATCTTCATGAGTGGATGGGAGATCGTAGGTTTACCCCGGGTTTCACTTCTGTGTCACTGTTAGACAGAGGCACAGTATACTAACCTCGAAAAAGGGCATAGCAAAATTAATTTAAAATGGGTGGCGAAAGCCAAACACATTCTGGCTAGGCTTATAAATACCCTAGGGCAGATAGCCTAGTATGAACCTATGAACCTATGAATAATAATAATAATAATAATAATAATAATAATAATAATAATAATACACTAATAGCTATAGATCGCTGGTCAAAATATCTTAGGATCACCTGACTAAGCCCTGGCAGTGGCTAGCTGGAAGGGAATTGCCTAAATATGATCTGTTTATGCGTTAGGTATGGCATTAAAAATAAAGAATGTCAGCATACCGACAAAGAGAGAAGTCTTCCTACAGAAAACATTGTGTTAGACTCAGCTGTCGGAGTACTGGCACACAAGGCATTAACCCCAGTTTCCTGAAGTGTGGTATCACATCTGCAGTAACAGTGAGGGTGAAAGTTGGTTCTCTAAAATAGCATAAACCAAAATATATGAAGTATGTAATTTGATGGCACATTGTAGTAATACAGTAAACATCAGCTCATAGGTTCATAGCTATATACTAGGCTAATGACCACCAGGGCCTTTATAAGCCTAGCTGTGCAACCTAACCAAATTGTGTCACTATGTATCAGGTGTTTTAATGAGTAGGGTGTAAGTCAGTTAGGAAGTTTCTAGAGGTTATGTGGGGGGTATGTTAATTTGGGCATTACTGTCCCTCATTCTGTTGGGAAGCTATATTTAGTCTATATTACTTTTTAAATGTTGTATCTACGTTCCTAGAGTGAGGTCTAGAACTGTATGCTTATTTTGCATTTCAGATGTATTCAAATGAATTTTCAGTATTAAAGCATTCTTCGGATACGATGTTTAAACCAAGGCCCTATCTACTGGAGTTGGTGGAAGCTTGGGTGGATGTAAAAGATCCCATGGCACTTACCACAAAGGGTAGGGAAAGTTTTATCCTAGTCAATATGAAAACCACCTTGGGTCTCCCCTGAGAAGAGACCATTGGACTAGTAGGCCCAACCCAGCCAAGAAAATGTAAATAAATGATTAAATAAACCAAGAAAACAAACTTTAAACTAAGGTAATATAAAAGCAAAAAATGGAAGTAACCAGGCGACACAGAATAACCTCACCAACCAAGTATTTAGCGCTTTCATCCACTAAATTTAATTTGTGAACTTCTTCAGAACAACATCCAAACATCCTACCTGGAACCCCTTAAATACTAACACACAGGAAATGACATCAAAAAACTAATTACTGAATGAAATTATTAAATTATATTATATATACATTAAAAATCAGGAAATAAATCCATATAAATTTGATTGGGAACTTCATTTTTTGGTTAAACATCCAGATTTCAGTAAGGTGCAAACCTATTATAAGTTCATTGACGATTTGTTTTTTCTATGGACTGGATCACATGAGGAATTTAAAAATATGGTAAAGGACGTCAATAACAGTACCACTTTTCTTGAATTCAAGATCAGTGGTTTTGGTGAGAATATTTCGTATCTAGACATACAATTGAGTTCAGATAAGGTGAATAATACTTTCTGCAGTAGAATATTTAGAAAAGCAGTATTTGCCAATCAATATTTACATAAAGAAAGTTTGCACCCTCCACTCATGAAGAAGGGGGTGGCCAAAGGTCAGATCATCCGTTTAAGTAGGCTGACAACTGATGATGAGATTTTCTTGGATGAGATCTCTTTTCTTAGATCCTTATTTCAACATAGGGGTTATGCAGTAGATTGGATAAAAAATATTGAAAAAGAAGTTATCAGTATAAGGCAGGGAATAGCTAAACCTATTCTTATGTCTAAAGATATTTGCATAAGTCCAGTTTTGGAAAACGTGGAAGCTAATAAGAATTACAATACTTCATTTCCACTACCTATTGTAAATGAAATATGGTTTATTAGAGATATCATCCAGAATAATTGGAAAGTGTTACTTGGTAATAAAGAATTAATTACCAAGATAGGTTTAAAGCCTAGTTTCACCTATAAAAGGATGGTAAACCTAAAGACTATGTTAGAATTAGAAAATAAAAGACATCAGGGTAACATTAGAGCTGTGAATACTAAAAAAGGAACTTTTGCATGTCAGAACTGCAAACAGTGCAGATTTGTGAGTAATACTTCTTTTGTAACCATAAATTCCTTAAAATACACAGTATGGGCTAAGGGATACTTCAATTGTAACTCTGAATATGTAGTGTATATTGCATGCTGTGTATCCTGTGATCATTACTATACAGGAAAAACAAAAAGAACGTTGAAGCGTAGGATTTATGAGCACAATTTAGCTATCAAAAATAAAGATATGCAAAATTCTTTGGCTAAACATACTGTTAGATGTTTAAATTTTAAGAAATTTGAATTTTCTGTATTAGAAAAAATGAATGAGGTGCCTATAGGAGGGGATGTGAACAATGGCAGCTGTGTTTAGCTGCAGATAAGTTACCAGGACTCAATGAATCTATTAATTTGAAATGTTTTTTGTCTAATAGGTAAACATTCACATCAGATGAATATTAATATGAACATTGATGTTTTAAGGTATAAGATGCACATTATTATAGTTTTATATTTAGTAAATAGTGTATGTTTTTATATATATTTTATATGTATACATATGTACACACATTTATATATATATAATTAATAATTGTTCCATTGTTTTTCAATTGTTTTATAGAGAAGTTGATTATTTATATGGATTTATTTCCTGATTTTTAATGTATATATAATATAATTTAAGAATTTCATTCAGTAATTAGTTTTTTGATGCCATTTCCTGTGTGTTAGTATTTAAGGAGTTCCGGGTAGGATGTTTGGATGTTGTTCTGAAGAAGTTCACAAATTAAATTTAATGGATGAAAGTGCTAAATACTTGGTTGGTGGAGTTATTCTGTGTCGCCTGGTTACTTCCGTTTTTTTTGTTTTTATATTAAATAATTAAATAAATATCACTGCTGAAAATTAATTTGATACTTTATACAGTTACTGCTATCAGAACACTGCTTCATTGTCCAGGTCTCCATCTACAAGCCCTGCTGTCTCATTTAAGTACTCCCTCCAAATGGTGTATGTAAGCAAGAATACTCATTTTATATATGTGTGTACTTCTTTGTATGGCTGTTTCACTTTGTCTGATTTTAACCATAATTATCATAATATGGAGTATCAAAAGGAAAGACTTACACAATGGTCTCTTTAATTTGACCATCTGATTGGCTAAACTGGCAAGAGGTTTGGCAGCAGAAAAAATACATTTTCCTGTAAAAAAAATAATTTAACTATAAAGTAAAATGACGTGAACTTGTAAATATTACATGTTTGGTTGGGGTAAGTTCATATTTGTACCCTACTTTCCAACCCATACCTTCCTTGCAACCATCATTGCCCTAAACTCACCTGGCCCATTATTTTCCTCCTGACCTCCTGGCACCCTAGGACATTGAAAGGAAAGTCAAAAGTTAGGGATTATGGCCAATACTTGTGGGATTTAGGAGATTCTTGAATGTTCCCAACAGAGCCCTCTTGTGCAGGGAATGGTGCAGTATCCTCTATACTGGACACATTGTGTGTTTGTGCTTCTGCACACTGGTTATTTCAACTAGAGTGCATGTACACTCCTTGCTGGACTTGTTCAAGCCCAAGCTTCTCATTTTGTGAAATGGCTGAGCTAGCATTGTCCCCTCAATCCCATCCCTTCTGAGACATCTCAGGCAGGGCCTAGGCTGCCTGATGGATCTGGGTCATAGTCAGGGCTACATCCTGTATGCCATGGAGTTGGCTGCAAGCTCATAGCATCAAATATTAAAAAGTGCACCTCCTCACTGGAAATATAAGGATCTCATAGATCACCATAAAATATCTATTAGTTTCTCCTACACTAAAATATATGTATCATCTCCATTAATGTGTGTATAATATATCCATTCATCCCTTTTCTGAAAGTCTGCTTTAGCCTTTATAGGGTTGCAAGAATCTCAGAGTCTATCATGGCATCCAGAGGATACAAGGCTTTGGCAATCATTCTGAAAGGGGCAATTGTCTGTCACAGAATACAGACACTCACACACATTATGCACAGACACCGCAGCAGGCTAGTTTTGACTGCCAATCAACCTACTATGTTTCTTTTGGAGATGAGACCCCCCAGATGGTACACTCAGAGAAAACCCACACAGACAAAGGGATGACATGCAGATTTTACACAGAAAGGCACCCTAGCTACAAATCAAGTTGGAAAACTTCTTTGCTATACTGAGTCACTCTGGAACCCTATGGCACTCTATACACACACACACACACAAATATATATATATCTATATATATATATATATATATATATATATATATATATATATATATATATATATATAGACATATGCATCGACACTGAGCACCAATTTTCCATAATATTCATGTATCTGCACTAATTTACACATCTGCATTAGTACAGACTGTCAAGGTACTGTGTATCTGCAAATACCAATGTATGTATTTGCAGTACATTATGAACATCCCCACTGAATCATTTCAGCATAAAGACATAAAATACTTAAGGCCCACTATACCCTAGAGGAATTTCAAACGATTAGGCAGATATTTCAGAACACTATTGTATAGCTGCAATAATCATTAATAAACCCAAAGGACATCAATGTTTACCCACTCCAGGTGACATTTATCCACTTATGCTTCAATCTCTAAGGGAAAACTTATTGACCCATGGGTCAGTCAGTGGTCATTGCTTCACATCATTACATTATGTACATCTCATTAAACACATTTATGAAATGCCTCTGTAAAGAATCTGCTAAAAGATAGTGATGGAAATGTGAAACCAGCTGCCTCTTTGCAGGATGGCAAAACAGCAGCCAGAATATACATAACCATCTGCACATTTCTTCCATTGTAGGAAGTAACATCTAATTATAAAATGTTTTGCTAACCAAGTAAATAAAATAGCCTGGATTTTCTCAGACATTTTTCCTTGCTATAATCTGTCTCTCACAGGTAAGAATAATTGCAGTATAAATATATATATATATATATATATATATATAGAGAGAGAGAGAGAGAGAGAGAGAGAGAGAGAGAGATAAAGAGAATTTACTATACTCAGTCAACCACCATATTTTTCAGAGGACCAGAAGAAACCAGAGTATCCACAAAAATCCAGACAGTCATAGGGCGAACATGTAAACTTTTCATGCAGTGACCAGAGTCAGTTCTGAACCCTGGAGCTGTGAAATAGAAATTTTATAGTCATTCACTATGCTAGCTAGCCAAGCTAAAATCATATATACTTTTTTACTGGAAGCTAATAATACTTGCAGAATAAAGAATAAAAAATAAAAAATTGAAATTTTATTTCAGTGTTCCTTCAAGAAATTATTATTACTTCATTCATTTTTGATTGCATACTTTTTATTAAGTATGCAATAAACATAAAAAATAACACAAAAGCAGTGTTAATACTGAGCTATTTACATGTATGGAAGCTTACCATTCATATGTCATTCTTTAACAGATTTTATTCACAGTACTGCTGCAACATTAATAACCCATTTATGCTCATATTATTGTTGTCACATCAGGATTACAATAAAGGGCAATAATTTTATTCCAGGTGCCTAATTTGTTCAATTTTTCAGTCCACTTGTATTATCTCTCAACACATCTTATCAGTTTCATATAAATGTGCTACTTACTCCCCAGATCTTTTTCAGATTGGTGGTTTTTGTTCCTTTACCAGGATTGACTTGTAGACAAAAGATAGTCGCAATCTAAAGTGAATCTCTTCACTAGTTCATCCTCTACCTCCTCCACCTACTCCTAGATCCACTAATTCCCATACAAAAATTACTGGCTTACTGAGTATCACCTCTGACAATTTTGTAATTTCTTTCTATCTGCTTATTACCTACTTCAGTTTTTTCACATATCCAGCATGTTGTATGCAATGTTTTGTTTTCTCTTTGGTTTACCATTAGAATTTTCATTTGATGACGCCACAAAAGGGACCACTTTTACAGCTGGCTAGTATTCACAAAATATTATTTTCCATTGCTGCTGATTTAACTTGACTTTTTCCTTCCTTTCCCATTTCCTTTCTAATTGGACTATGGCTGTGTGATGTCCCCACTCTGGGCCGGTAATCAAGGAGCCTGAATCCTCACCACTGGCACTGGAGAAGGACATTCAATTGGAACAAAAATGGATACACCCAGTATTTCCAGATGCAGCTCTCTGCATCAAGCACAATTTCCTTAAAGGAAAAGTCCACCCTAGAACTCGAAAAACATATTTCTTTCATTGCATCTCTGTTTTTGAGCTATCTTAATGCCTCAAAATCACTCTAAGTGCTTCTTTTACAATTTTAATGTGTTTCTCTCAAAATGGCGGATGATGGGGCCTGTCTTGGTAACGTGATCTTATTTTCTTGCTTTCCTTCCTTCTTCCCAGAATACATTTCAAGTCCTCTTTATATGACTCATGCCAGACATAAGGAAGTGGTGCTGTTTTCTCATGCCATTAAAATTTAATGGCAGGACTGTGAAGCACCGTCATCTAAACACACCTTCTATAAAAGAGCTGCTTCTCTATTAACCTGACTGAGCCTCATTTATCTGTCTGCCAGAGCTTGTTCTATGCTATAAATAGCTGTTAGCTACTTGCACCAAAAGAAAGCAGAAAAAAAAAAAAGTTTTTTGTTGAGAGTCTTTTGTAGTCCTTGCAAACTTGGAAAACCCTTCCCTCATGATGAGGTGTGAAAACTCTCACTGCAGTAAATAATTCTTGCTGTATGTTTACAAGTGACAAGTAGTAGGACTCTAAACTTGTTCTGTCTGCTACTTCCCAATGCCTTCAGTGGGAAGATTTCTCTCTCTCATGAATGATGCAGACTTAAAATGTGCTTTACTAGTTCCTCAGTTATTTCTGTCATGTCCCCCCTCCTTTTTTTCTATTTCATATTTATTTTTACATTGGTGACCAGGAAAGTGAACTGGTCCCAGGACCCTTTTCAGCCACAACATAAGCTACACTGGCAAAGATAATAATTATTAAATGCACTTATTAATACAAATAAAATACTGACAGAAATAGATTGATCAAAATTGCATCTGGAACATGTAGCCAATATGTGACAGTGACTAAGTAAATCATTGAGCAACATTTACTAGAATATATACATTAATAATCCTTAATTATACTGTTGTTTATTATAAATAAATTATTGTATGCACACATATTGCACACACACACACACACACACACACACACACACACACACACACACACACACACGTGTGTGTGTGTGTGTGTGTGTGTATGTGTTTTTCTATGTGTGTATGCATATAAAGTACATGTGCACAAAAGCATGTGTGTGTGTGTGTGTGTGTGTGTGTGTGTGTGTGTGTGTGTGTGTGTGTGTGTGTGTGTGTGTGTGTGTGTGTGTGTGTGTGTGTGTGTGTGTGTGTGCACATTTAAACAAAGTTAAGTACTTCTGATTTCCATTTCTTAGTGTTCTCAATGCAAGTCACATAGTAAATGTATGTTAAAGTAAACTCAGATGTATATTATGGTTGCTCTCTGATAATGCAAGGACTGACTCAAAGTCAGTGGGAATCTCTTACAATGGATCTGCATGTACCAGATATGCACCCTCCTCTGGAAGGATATCACACAAAGCATAAAAGACATTTTTTATGAACAGTATCAGTGCACCTAGTTGATAGGGTTGCCACCTGATTCTCTTTCTGCAGTTCTGAGCTGTGTGTGTGGGGGTGGGGTGGGGGGGGGTGGGCTTGAAAAAATATTTACTGACTTTTCTCTAAATGTCACAGAAATCTTTGCTACTAGTCTTAAGTTATCTTAACACAAACTATTATAAATGACATTTAAAACTTAGAATGTCAATGCTGTGTTGTTGCTTATGTAAATTTGTCAGAAGAGTTGACAATTGCCTTTAAACCCCTGACTGATCTAATTGCTTTGTTTTGCTATGAAAGGGGAGTGTTAAGTTTTCCTCCCCTCTGCAATAGAAACAGTGGAAACAATTCCACAGCTTTCTGTCTTTTTTTATATCAGCTGCTGTGTTCCTGACATTAGCACGATTAATTACCCATCTAAGATTGACAGCAGTACCTGACAGGGTAAACTACAGATTTAACTGTGTCTATGATATGTCATGCAGGTGAAGACGAATTTCTCTGCAAAGTATGTGAGAAGTTGAGTTTAATAAAAAAAAAAGTAGGTGGGCTTTCCCTTCCTTTGATTCCAATGCAAGGAAGTAAAAGTTTTAAAAACTACAAGCAGGTTTCTGGTACATACACAATGCGGGAACCATATTGTAGGGAGAAACGAAACCTAACGATTGACTTAAGCTATATGAGAGGGTGGAGTTTTCCTTTAAGAACACATAGGGAACTCAGTCCGGGGAGTGGATTTCTCTCTCTCTGTGTCTCCCTCCAGGTCCGCAGTAAGACTCCCCACTGGCACAGTTATAGAGATGAGTCCTCAGCCAAATGTCGAAGCCAAATTCTCCAGCACCCTCTCTGTGAAACCAGTGCTTCATGTCCCTGCTACATACAGCTAACATGCACACTCTTTGAGATTTAATTTTCACACCCACATACCTGGGAAAGGCTGGTACAGATTTACTAGCTATGCCCCCTTCTGCTCAGACTATAAGGTAGTTACACCACCACCTAACACTCCAAAGCCAGCTAATCTAAGGCTCTTGCAAGGTTGCTCAAACATAATGAGTAAAATTAATATTAATACAAATGGTAGTTTGACCAACAGCAAGGCTTTCAGGAGCAGCCAGAGCTGTCACAAAATATATATTAGTGCTCTCAGAGATTAAAATATTATCTAAAAGACCAGCTACAGTGAAAAGTTTCAAGGACAACAACAGGATTCTATTATTAAATGTTCAACTTCTCTGTCCTTTTTCTCCCTATATACTCTCCATGCTATGAATAAACAATAATACAGCATTTAAAATATTTTAAATTGACTATTTCTCACCACTAGAACAGCGCCTTACTGTACTGTTGTGGTTTTGATTTCAAAAAACTTTTATCTCACCCTGGAAAAGCTTGCTGCAGTCTCCAATTCATTGATGTCATCAAGACCAATGAATACAGGTAGTTTTCTGGCCAATTCCCTCCCCAAACTGATATCATCACAACCATCCTAAAACCCCACCCATGCTGTAATGTCACAGCCCCCTGGTACTTCCCCTACCCATACAGAAGGTTTGTTTGTGTCTTTCGGCTTTTCCCGGGTAGGGGTTGCAACAGCAGAACTCCGGTCCGCTAATAATTGGCAGTTGATTTTTATGTACCGGCTTGCCAGGCCTGATGCACAACCTTCAATGAAGGTACACCCATTCACGCATGTCTCCACGCAGAAGATGCTCTAGCTGAGTATTGAACCGGACAGCTTCTTACTGTAAGGTGACATTGCTACCGCAGCACCACCACCGTGGGTCCCCTACCCATACAGAAAGTAAAGGCTAGAAGAAGGAAACAGTGCATGAGTCAAGTCTCCTGCTGTGAGCTGTCAATCACAGCAGGTAGCAGCTCAAATTACCCATAGCACTTTGACAACTAGGGAAGTTAGATGTGAAGGAGAATGGGAGATGAGTCAAAGTAGTACAATTCAGGCTCCACAAAAAACTGCAATTTAGCCATTCTAAAAAGAAGCAGCAGTAAAAAGCACTTTGAAAGTATGCTCTGTGGCATTTGCACTGTTTGTGTTTTAAGCAGTCACTGAACTGCATGGAATGTTACTTAAAACTAACTGACTGAAAGAAGTGTATGAATGTAAAATCAATGCAGTAAAAGGAGCTTTCGGAAGAAAGAGGCTTGCGTGATGTAATTTTTTTACAGACAAGCACTGCATTGTGGGATACATAGAGGTAGGCTAAACAATCAGAATTAATTCAAGATGCCAGATCCCATGTGGTCAGACTCAGCAATTATGTATAAAAATAATTAAACCTGTAAATAGTCCCAGAATGGTGTTAAAATGTAGGAAACACCAAACCATGATGAAATAAGCATGTTTTTTTTCAGTCTGTGTTGCAGTTATCCTTTAAATATATATAATAATAAATAAGAAAAGAACTAATAAATAAGAAAAGAACATGAAAATACTAAATATCTATTTACACCAGACTTTCAATGACAGGAAATATTAAAATAACACAGATGAATAGATTCACACAGATACAGAAAACAGTACTTAACTAATCTCACTATATTTTCCTGACTGATCTAAAGAATTACCATTCCTTGGTTCACTTACTAGAGCAAGGTGAGATGAAGTAGATGAGGGGTCCTTCTCTGTCAGGTTCCAAAAACAGACTGCAATGAGACTTCAGTCTCAGCTAGTATTAAAATATAATTTTAGTGCTGGATTACAGAATGACATCACATACATCTAGTTATCTGACTTCTGGTTCCCATGCTACCCCTCTTGGCTAGAAGCTGTCAGGATTTAACACATACGTGTCAATAATACATATAGAGAGAGACTTGTTAAGATCTGTTGCAGCTCCTGGAAGTCATAAAGCAATTTCAAACATCCACCCTTCCAGATTAGCGTTGGCATAATGGTTAAGGTATTTACCTTACAAACACAAGGTGCAGGGTTTGATTCTCAGATGGGGTAATTGGCTAGGCTTAAAATGGCCCACAAGGGCATTTAGCCTGGTATTAATCTAGCAATTAGTTCACTCCAAAGACAATGTAGAAAGCTTACTATTATAGACTTTTTGTCTCTGGCTACATTGAGAACTGTAAGATACAATATTCATGGCCTAAGACAGGTAATTTAATTTCAAACTATTTTCAAGATGGATTGGGGTTAAGCACTTGTCTTCCAGTATATTTAAATAGTTACAAAAATACATGTATATATTTTTTTCTGTCCAGCAGGGCAAACTGTTAATACATGTTTATCATAAGCAGCTTTACAAATATATATTTTCAACATGAGCATCTGTACAAATCAGTTTGATATACAGTGACATGTAATTCTTTACAAAATTCCAGCTAGCTGTGCTGGCATATATTATACATCTACTGCCCTACTTCTCCTGGCATAGCCGGCAATGCCTCACATCATCACAGGTTGCTTGACATTTTTGCCTGAGTACTCTGTAAATATTTCATTAAGTACCTTTCTGCATGCTGTGTCATTTCCTCTAAGACACCTTTTACTTTTTAATGCTTCTTGTCTCCTCGCTACATAATAATGGATAGTTTCTAAATGTTAATATGTATACCACATGTATACCACATGTTCTAATGTATACCACATGTATACCACATGTTCTAATGTAGGCTGTATTATTTTGCAGTTCATTAAAGGAATACTGTTGATCCCTGTCTACCTTCATCACTGTGCCTGTCCTCACTAAATGTGTCCAACCTAAACTAAATAAAATCCACTAAACAGATAGAACTAAGACCACCAGGAATGTTAAATCATACTTCTTTAATGAATAAAACAATTTTATTGTCGCTTTCATCCCTGAAGAGACTCCATCAGAATAAAATTCAATGGCAAACAGAACCTCTTTGGGGAAGAAAGTGACAATAAAGTTGTTTTATTCACTAAAGAAGTGTGATTTGACATTCCTGGTGGTCTTAGTTCTACCTGTTCAGTGGATGTTATTTAGTTTGGGTGCTGTTTTTGCTGCTCCATCTTGTGGGGATTTTTCATGTTAAATGTGTCCAACCAGTTTCCCCTTCAAAACATTTAATTCTCATAACACTGAAACTCAAAACACTGAGATCATAACATCAAAAACCAAAAATATTGAAAACTCATAACTTCATAACGTTGAAAATGTATAACATCTATTTGTGCATCATCAAACATCTAAATGTTATAGTTTAATCTGTTAATCTTGTGGTATAACTAGAAAATGTAGTTTTTATTCATATAGTTATTATTTAAACAGTGTAGGAATTTATACTATTCATATAGTGTTTATTTTGCCAATCTGTACGTGTTTTTTTAAGCCATACAGGTAAGTGATTTAGACATTATGTGTACATTATGCATGGTGATCATGATACAGTGGGGTTAGGAAATTAACTTTTTTCCACTGTAGTGTGATGTTGGAGTTGGTATATTTAATTTACAGGGGAGTGTGGGCAGAGTCCCCCACATGGGGGAGTGCAGGGAGGCTTGCCCCCCTGCAGAAACGTAGTAAAAAGTGTGTGTGTTAGTTTGGTGTTGTTATAGGTGGAGGGGATGTTATTTACATGTGCTTTGTAGGTTTCGATGCTATGATGCAAAGTTTCAGTGTTCTGAGTTTTTGATGTTGTGAGTTTTCAGTGTTTTGGGTTTTCGATGTTATGGTCTCAGTGTTTTGAGATTCAATGTTATAGGCATTAGATGTTTTGAAGTAGAACCATCCAACCAGTTATTCCTGCATTTTTGCAAATTTCTTGATCCTTACTGTAGAGTGTCTTTTATGTGCTATACCTTCCAAATGTTTACTTATTCCACATTATCCCAGATAAGATTGCCCCATTGCTCTAGGCCTTGTTTTAATTTGACTTTTAGATCCTTCCATACCTGAGTGTATAATGAACTTTCCAGACTATTCTCACCCAATCCTATGCATTCAGCTTTATTAATCATGATCTGTTGTGCTAGGCTGAAAGTGAATGGATGACCAACCTGCTACACACCCTCATATCTCAAGCATCCTAGTTTTGCTTGGCTATATAGGCACTTTATTTACCCTTAATATATTGCTGTAGGACACTTTGAATATCCAGCACTCCAGGATGTTCTGGCAGGAGATTTGCCTTAAAAGATGTATGATATAGAATACAATCATAATAGTCACCATACTAATCCTACCTGGCAAAATATTAAGCCTCTAACCCTCTTCTCGGAGGTTTGATACAATCTTTGCCTAGAATTTTCAATGGTTTTCTTTGTCTACCACTAAATATGTAGGAAAGTCCACCTTGTTTGAGTCCATTTGTTCTAGGGCATTCAAAATTGTATTTGCCATTGTATATCAGTCAAGAAGCTTTACCAAATTGTTTAAGCATCTTTAAGATTATTGGTTGGCCCTTGTCTACATTGTTGGCTTGTACTGTGCAATCATTTGCATAAACCTTGAAAAACAGACTGCCAAGAATACTTTGATTTCAACTTATGTCTCATATTCTAATGGCTACTTTTTCTGTTACTATCAAAAATAGCCCTGGTGAAACAGAGCACCACTGACTTCTATTTCTGCATCTTCCTTCTTTATTGGACCCCGTCCATCCTGTGTTTAACTAGGACATCAAAACTGGGATTGTGTATAACTGCAACCTTTTCTCCACTCTATCACAGTAAGTACTTTAAATAGAAAATCACATTGCATTGGATCAAAAGCCTTTTGGATGTCAAAAATAACTGCTTCTGGAAGGTTCTTAAAGAGTGTGAGTAATCACCAATTATTTGTCCCCTGATTTCCTTGAGCTAATCCATTCTGACTTGGATGAAAGAGATTGAGGTGGATTGTGTGTAGTCTTCGCCAGTGTTTTACTATTAATCTAATGTTGATATTTAATAATGAAATAAGTGTGCAGTCTGCTAGGTTTGTTTGATTAAGACAATTATTCTAGCATGTTCCATATTTGCAGAAAGAAAGTTACACTCTCACAATGAATTTTGCACACACCCAGTTTTTCTGCCAATTCTTCCCCTCCCCATTTATACAATTCTGCAGGAAACCCATTTAGCATTGATTGCTTGCCTCTCTCCATAATTTGTATGATCATTTTTACTTATTGGGGCATTTAGCATTTTCCTGTCCATTTCATCCAAAACCTTTCTGGTTAGTGGTAGATTAAACCAGTTTCTCATTACCCCTCTAGTTTAATCATAGTAGAGATTAGAATAAAAATCTCTGAAAACCTGCCTAATCTCATCTGGACATGTACGTCTTACTCCATTTCTATATACAGTCTTCAGAATATATTGTTCTATCTTTTCCTTGAATTTGCAAGGAATATATGTGGCATTTCTTTCCCTTAAACACACCAAACATTGCATACCATTTCCTCTTGAGTAACCATTAGCTACTCCAGGTCACATATCAATACAACTTGGTTTACAATATTTATCGGTCTGATGTATTCTAATTTACTTCATTGACCCCTTGCTTTTCCCCACTTGTATCTCTGTTAATCTGTGCTCCTTCTTTGCAATCAGATTTTGCCTTATGACTCTATACCTCCCCTCTTCTGTCATCAGCTGAACTCTCCAGGTAGCTGTGACTTTATCCCATCATACAATTCCTAGAATTTCTTTCTCTTCTCTATTGCCCAGCACTACATTGTTAACCAGGTTTTGTAAAATGGGTATCCTGTTCTGAGAAACCTATTTATAATGAACACATTTCCAGATATTTTACTCCTGAGTTCCTGCTGCTATGATATCAATTTGCACAACTGTCTGACATGGGATATCTATAGCATGGCCATTCCTGACCATTAATCCTGATGTCTAGGCAAAGTATAACTGAGATTAGTTCCATATAGTCCAGTGATGGCGAACCTATGACACGCATGTCAAATGTGACACACCACAATGTTTTGGGTGAAACACCAGTGTTCAGCAGCATCCAAGTTACCAAAGAAACTGAATGAGAAAAAATACAAGAAATATGTAACCCTGCACTTATTTATTAAAACTCAGCAACAAAAAAGTCATTAATTGATGTTAATCAAATCAAATGCAATGCGTTCCATATTTTTTCCAGTTCAATTCAAAATTACTATTAAATGTAGGGTAATTTTTTGGAGCACTATTTTAAGCCCAATTATCAGTGCGCATATCATTTTCTCTATTGCAAGTCACTGATTTTCGTTTACTTTAATAACACACAGCAGTACATGATTGAACTGTATTTTTTTAAATAAATGAATATGTAAAGCAGAGTCAAGATAGGAATTATCCGAAATTTTGACATGCTGAGCCCAAAAGATTCACCATCACTGATATAGTCTAATCTGCATCCATGTTAATCCTCATGTCTAGGTAAAGTAAAACTGAGATTGATTTCATGTTTGCCTCCAAATATTAATCCAGTTACCTTGCTCCTCATCTCTTTCTTCTCTTGCTCTAGTACGGTACTCCTTTTTCGTGTATAACCTTAGTCCTGCCTTCACTTCTAGAGTATAGCTCAAGTCCTAGTCTACAATTTCTAAATAATCTTGAAGACAGCTGTCTGCCAATGATAAAGAAATTCTTGAATAGGATTGCCCTCAATGAGTGCACAGATCTTTCAATTTGCTGCAGTAACACCATCCAGATGCCCTTGCATAGTGCTCATCTGCCTGATGAGGTTATCCTTACTTGTTCTGTATGAATTCTTGCACTTCTTTCAGAAAGTCTATCTACACATATTTTATCATCACCCATCATCTTATGATCATTAAATATTTCCTAGAATTGTTTGTTTTTATCTTGTATGCATCTCTAATCTTTAATTCGACTTCTTGTAATAGTAATTGCACCTTGAAATTGAGCATCCTCAGCTTTGAGCACTTGCCCTTGTATAACCCCATTCCCATATTCACCTGTAAAGGAGATCAATGAACCTTTAACTCCACCCCCTTATTACTCCAGTGTATAACAAGAACATCCTACCTGTGTTGGAGTGTAATCTTTTTTTGGCACTGTTTGATAATGCATACACCTCCTAATACACTCACCTTCCCCACTAACGGAATTCATAAAAGTACACAAGAAGAGAAGAGAGTGGATTGCAAAGGATTCTGTTCCCATCCCCATCAATCTCTCACTTCCACATAGTTTTAGATTAATGCCAGTAAGAATTATGACACAAACATCATGGAACATGCTTGTAACAGAATTGCCTACAGGACTTACCATGCATCCCAACTCAGTTTAGTTATTGTTACGGGTAATCAGAAATGATGCACCTTTGGTACATGCTAATTTTATTCTGAATAACTCATTATGCCTTTTACATCTGCATACCATTCTGTGGAAGAAACATAAAGGAAAGAAGTCCACCACTAAGAATGGGGATAAAAAGTATCCAAGCCACAGTCATGTATAGGGTGCATGCATCAACTCACACAAGGAGCTATTCCTGTGCCTTTCTTTGTCATCTAAGAGACCCAGTTTATATTGACACCTATCTAATGTGTAATGTGGATCCCCCTCTGATGTACAATAAAAGCTGAACAAGCTTAAGAGGAAAAAAAAGTAATGTCTTTGTGTCCTTGCTTTTGACATTACTAATTAATCTGTTACTTATGGAAAACGTACCCACACGTGACGTTATGCTCATATTTCAAATATTTGCACTTATCTAAGTCTGTCCTCTTGAGAACTTGCTCTTTGTGCATGCATATGTTGGGCTGATATTACTGCCATTTGAGATGTAAGTCCATCTAGTTTTAAAGTTCCCTCGTAGGAGATTCTCCTATGTAGTTAGCTTCTAACCGTCTCCTAGGGAAGTTATACAGTCCCTTTCTTAACAGCTCTCTGATTTGCAAGCATCATCCATTGGGAAATGCTGTCTCCATTCAAGCTTACATTTATGCTTAGTCACTTCTACTATTTATGCTGCTAAATGCTACTAGCAAAAAAATCTCTGTCCTGTAATAAATACTACCCCCTATTAAGGGAATAAAAACTAATTGTTAGTTAAAGGTTAATATGGTCTTGACATTATATGCATCAAGCACATTTATTTATTTGCCTTCCATGCCCTCACCAACATTTCATACAACTGTGAACAAATTAAGTATTTCAAGAATTAGTATGTAACACAATAAATAAAAATAAATTTAAACTAATATTGTTCATATTTAAATACACTTCTCTGACTTTGTTTCTTTTGCTGTAGGCTCACATTCATTCTCGTTGACTCTCTCACTTTCATGGTAGTGGGTGCTAACTCTGATTCTTTAACTTTTGCTGGAGTGGGTACTAACACTAATTGACTTTTGTTGGAGTGTGAGCTAACACTGACTAACTTTTGTTGGAACTCGTGCTAACACTGACTCTAACTTTTGTTGGAATGGGAGCTAACACTGACTCTCTAACTTTTGTTGGAGTGGGAGCTAACATGACTTTCTAACTTTTGTTGGAGTGGGTGCTAACAATGACTGTCTAACTTTTGTTGGAGTAGGTGCTAACACTAACTTTCTAACTTTTGTTGAAGTGTGTGCTAACACTGACTCTCTAACCTTTGTTGTGAGTGCTAACACTGACTCTCTAACTTCTGTTGGTGTGGGTGCTAACACTGACTCTCTAACTTTTGCTGGAGTAGGTGCTAACATTGACTCTCTAAGTTTTGTTAGAGTGGGTGCTAACTCTGACTCTCTAACTTTTGTTGGAGTGGGAGCTACAATGACTTTCTAACTTTTGTTGGTGTGGGTGCCAACAATGACTGTCTAACTTTTGTTGGTATGGGCACTAACATTGTTTCATCCTTTTCCCTTCATTTTGCATTTTCATTTAAAGTAGACCTAGATGAACTAGAAGTGTGATCTGAGTGGTGAAGGCTCTGCCAGACCAACAATATTCTTCCTGAAAATTGAACCTGATATTCTTTACTCTCCATTTGTATATATCTTTTCTAGACACTGTTCACTTACTAGGTACATTAACCAGCATGCTGGACGAGGCTTGTTTTCCATTCGCTTTGTGTGTCAAAACCTCTCTGTTGTATTTGCCCTTAGTGTTTTCTGAGTCCTAACTGCTTTGTTCTAGATCCTTCCATTAGATCCTATGCTTGGTGTATGTCTATGACCTGTACTGGCTGTTAACCTTTGATCCTCAATCTTTGATCTGACTCTTTTTAACTGTAATGGTATTTGACCCTATTGGCCTTCTTTTCCTGCCACTCCACTTCTTTATATATATGGTAATATGCCCAAGGCTACACTATTGTTCTGCAACTTTCTTTGCTGATTCCTTCCTGAGGAATCTATCTCTTTGCATTAGCTAATGGCTCTTTGTCTCAGGATGTAACCATAAGTGTTGCAGAGTAAATTACTGTAGCTATATAGCCTTTAGCTATCAGTTGTTTCTTGAGAAAACCTACTTCCTTTTTCTTATCAAATAACTGATTGGAGTACTGTCCAGGGGTGTAGCTAGGATTTTCAAATTTGTACTCTCAGCTCTCAAACTGCTACCCCCCCCCCAGCCAAGCTGCGGCCATTCTCGTAATTCACGGTTTGCTCTTTTAGTGTCGATGAAGAGGCATTCGCTGTAATGCCTCTTCAGTAATATAATATAAATTCACTCAAACTTGGTTCCTTGAATTGAAAATTAACCTGAAATGTCAGTTCTTTGAAAAATGCAGCGTGGTAGTTGGGGTAGAGAATTTATGCTTTTGTTTTCTGTAACTAAGGTACAGGTTTTGAGTTTGAGTAAATTACTAACCACCTGCTACCCCTAACTAAGATGTTTCATTCACACACACCCCCCTACAGTACCTACCTCTTAGTGCAAGAAATATGGACAACGCCTAAAATAAACAGGGACAGATATTAAATAATGCTCTCGTGAACTTAGAAAGTTGCTAGAACAGGATTTTTGCTAGTATGAGAAAGTTGCTAGAATAACAGGATTTGTGCTAGTATGAATTTTTCTAAAGGACAATGAAGTCTGTAACTCAAATGTCTGTCATTCTTTAGCAACTTCAGCTTTCAATGATTTTCTAGAAAATCACAAAATTTATGAGGAAAAGACAAAAAATATGGGGCAAAAATCTGGACATTCTGCAAAATTTGGACAGTTGAGAGGTATGCTACCTACCTAACACACACACGCACACACACACACACACACACACACACACACACACACACACACACACACACACACACACACACACACACACACACACAAAACCTCTTAGAGCAACAAACTCATAAATAAAACTGAGGCAAAGGCCCAAAAATAAGGACATTTTTTTAAATATTGCTCTTATAAACTTAGAAAAGATAATAGAATAGTAGTAGGTCTTGCATTTCTGAAAGGTATGAAATCTGAAACTCAAATGTCTGCCATTATTTTCTAACTTCAGTCTTTAACAATTTGCCACTAATTTGCCAGAAAACTGCAATTTTATGAAAAACGGACCAAAAATGTGATGCAAAAATATAAAATTGCCAGACAATACAGCTGGGAACCTGTCAAAGAAGGGACACCATTTTAATATGAGCACAGTTAACTTAGAGCAGCTAACAAAATTAGAGAATCTACATGCATTTCTGAAATAAAAGTAATGTATAACTCTGATCATTACAGTTATTTATAAAAAGTAAACCCTCCACGTTTTCTTCCCAAATTGCTATTTTGCAGAGAGATTATTAGGGGAAGAGCAACATTTTGAGCCAAAATTGGGGACAGTTGAGAGGTTTGGATATTCCTAATTCTATAAAGCGATTTATTTGCACATACCTCTCAACCTCTTAATGCAGAAAATCTGGACAAGGCCAAATATATTGGGAGAACATCAAGCAGTACTAAAAAATTGACCTTGTATAAACTTAAGACAGTTAATAGAATATCGGGTCTTGCTTTAGCATGCATTTTTCTGAAGATTATGACGTCTGAAACTTAACGTCGGTCATTTAGTGACTTCATTCCTAAATGATTTGCCAGAAAAGTTTTATTTTGCGTTTTACAGCACGAACACCAATAAATATCTGTTAAACAAAGCAATGCAGTCTCACAATGAAACTAGACTTAGCATTAAAACTTCTCTGTCCTTGAAACTCACATTCATTGAGACAGCATTGAAACCCACATTCAAAGAAAATACATTTTGCCAGTGGCAGATTAACTTTGGGCTGTTTTCATATCATAGGCCCCTTGCACATCAAACATACACATGCTCTTTGATACACCTTCCATCATAAAAGTCTACTCAAACATCTACAGTCCACCACTATCAGTAAATATGCAAAATCTCTGAACTAGTAAAAGCCATTTACATAATTCCACATTAGAGAAATCTGTAACTAATGAAGAGGCTGCTGCTAGCAAACAACTTTATATTTCATGGTTTCATCTACAAATAATGTGCCTGTTGCCCTTGAGGAATAAATTGCCTATGTTGCATTAAAAACAATGATACGCTAGTAATATTGCAATAGGGAATGGATGGCAAACTGATAACAGGTTCATAGTTGCTACTAGATATCTTCGCCAAAACAGGCTACAGCATCCACCCCCCTTTACAACACAGTACAGTATCAGCAATGCATCTACCTACTGTGGGAGAAGAACCCACAGCCTTCTGCATCAAAAGCAAGTACACTACCTGTTGTGCTATTAACAGTACAAGCAAAAGCATAAGCAGCACTAAACTTAAGTTCCCCTGCAGCTCTCAGCTCCTTGTAAAATGTCGACACTTAGCTGTATCTCTGAACTTTGCAGCACAAGAAATCTGGAAAAAGCCAACATTTATTGGGGGGGGGGGGACAAAAGCCAAAAAAACAGGGACACATTTTAAACATTGCTTGTATAATTTTGAAAAGTTGCTAGAATAAAATGCTGCATTATCACCATGCATGTCTTGAACCCAGAACCATATGCACTATAGTCATTGCAACATATCACTATGCTAAATCAGCAGTTTGAAAAATAGGAAGACAAACTTAATAGCTATCATTTAGATAGCTCTCAACCTCTTAGCACAAACAACCTGGACAAACAAAGACAATAATGAGGGAATACAAGTTCAGTTCTCACTTCACACCTTAGCACAAACAGCCTGGACAAACAACAAAAACAATAATGGGAGAAATACAACTTCAGTTCTCACTTCTCACCATAGCTCACAACCATTATAAAAGCAAATCTGAACAAAGTTCAGAAATGGTGGTGGTTAGGGACTTTAGGCTCTTCTTACCCTGAAGCAAAGGTACAGGGTTTGAGCCTGAACACCTTTAACCAGCAGGTGTATTATGTGGGGGCATTTACACACACAAACACACACACACCAGTTCAAAGCCACTTTGAATAAAATAATTGCGCAATCGTTCACACACTAAAGCCTTCACATAATACACTACACTTGAATAAGTACACTAGTTCAAAACCACTTTGAATAAAATAATTGCGCGATCGTTCACACACTAAAGCCTTCACATAGTACACTACACTTGAATAAAGCCTTACTACAAAGCCACTTGAATAAAGTAATTGCTTCACATATAATTGCGCGATCGTTCACACACAGTTCAAAGCCACTTGAATAAAATAATTGCTTCACATATAATTGTTGATTGTTCACACACACACTAAAGCCTTCACATAATACACCTGAATAAAGCCTTACTACACTTGAATCGTTCACACATTCAAAATTGCAATTGTTCAAAGCCACCAACACATACACTGTGCACTTACTTCAAATTCAATTGATTGCCTTCCAACTCAGATAATCCATTTGCTTTGTTTCCTGCTTTTGCCTTCCAACTCCATTTGCTTGCCTTGGTCTTGCCTTCCAACTCCATTTGCTTGCTTTGGTTCCCGCTCACAGCCAGCCAGCCGGACATGATGTGAGCTCACTTCTGACTGGCTGGTATCCTCCTTAAAGAGCCAGCACCTCCTTAAAAAGGAAGGAAGAAATATGTACGTACGTTTGTTTTTTTTTTTTTCAAAAATGCTACCCCCCTTCTAAAGTAGTTGTACTGAAATCAGTACAGTGTGTATGCCTCCCGACATCCATGGTACTGTCCCATAAAACTTATAATGCAGTAATGCCAGGGAACTCTTCTGGTTCTCCCACTAGCTTGTACTATCTGCTTTTTGGTGCACAAAAATGTAAGGACCACTAATACATTTTGTAGAGCTGCTGTGCCCAATATTCTTCTCTCGATACTTTACTCTCGCTATTTCAAGATTGCAGTGTGCATGTAAGTGCATATGTTCTTTTATTAGTGTTGTGAGTCAGTTCCTCTAATTCCAGTAGGCCTGTCACCTAAATGTTTCAGTGTCTTGACCTTTTCTGAAGGTCACCAGCCTTGTCAGATAAAAGCCATAGCTATTTCTCTACTACATGCAAGCCATATGATTAGTGGGTTTTTACAAAGTCATAACTATAAATTTCCTGAAAACTGGTATTTCTGTTATAGCAAATGTATAGCAAAAGATATGTTTGACACATGCAGAGTGACATCCGCACATCTGAGTCACAGTCACGTTATTGCCTTTAGTGCTGTTTTTTCCTGCAGGTGTTACATAAAGTTGAGTGGCCATTTGTTTTGCCTAGAAAGATGCAACACAGATATATCGACATTCACAGGTAATATTAAATGCAAGTCAAAATACCCAACATAACCTGACAAACTGCAGCATTTATTGAGCAATTTCACAACAGAAGTTTGAAGACAACTACACTAATTAGTATTAACTAGTATGAAAACTATCAAAAACGTAAATATACAGTGCTTTGGTGACTTTAGGCAAGCAAAGGAATAGGTGTTTATATATAAAAGTGAATTTTATGTCATATGCAATGACATAAAAAAGGCATTAAAATATTTTTATTAAAATTCAAGCTACAGATGTTCTGTTACCTTGGTGAGTAGTAGCACAGTCCAAGGATGTTTTACAGATAAAGACACTAGCAGCTTTGTCCAAAGCATTGCATGCAAATTCAAATATTTCTGAAAACACAGACATTTATATATAACAATCAAAAAGATGCAAACAATGGTTTTTGGGATGGTCTTTTTATGAATGCTTGGTGCTCAAGGGGTTAATACTGCCCAAGTCTCTGAAGATGAGGGGGCAGTAGAAATAATGGGTTCATAAGAATAAACCCCCATTGTCACCATACTCACCTTATGGTGAGCACAAACTAAATTTTGATCTACTAACTCAGAACTGCTATCCATTTCCTTAATGCCTATATTGAACTGATTATGTTAGAACACTAAGGCCTTTGAAACAGAAAGTAAGCCATGTTTCCTACATTTTGCATTCACTGTTTGGTATGTAACTTGTATGGAAAAGTAAGTTGAAAAATGCTGTAATATTTACCACATAACATCTAACTCATGTGGCCCCTAGACTAATTTAATTATTTTTTCCAGAAGGTTTTTCCAAATCTTTTTGGGGGGGGGGACATGCAACACATGGAAATGATGTAGCACAGCTATTGCATCCTGTGGTCATGTTCACAGCTGTAACAGTATGCATGCAATAGTATTAAAATATTGTATCCTGTGGTCATGTTCACAGTTGTAACAGTATGCATGCAATAGTATTAAAATATTGTATACTGTGGTCATGTTCACAGTTGTAACAGTACACACCCAGTGGTATTAAAATATTACATCCTGTGGTCATGTTCACAGTTGTAACAGTATGCCCTCAGTAGTTTTAAAATATTGCATCCTGAAGTCATGTTCACAGTTGTAACAGTTTGTACTCAGTAGTATTAAAATATTACATCCTGTGGTCATGTTCACAGTTCTAACAGTACGCACTCAGTAGTATTAAAATATTGCATCCTGTGGTCATGTTCACAGTTGTAACAGTATGCACTCAGTAGTATTAAAATATTGCATCCTGTGGTCATGTTCACAGTTGTAGATAGTTCTGAGAATGGCATGTGTTGCTCTTACCATCTTAGATAGATACCTTTCAGCAACATGCTGGGAGCACTTTAGACATTTCACAGGTATCGGCCACATTAATACTCCGTTTCTTGATAGTATACTGCTATATGTGGAAGAGCATATATGATTTGTTGTGACTACAAAGGAGAAAGCTAGAACAATGTGTAGCTTTTATGACATTGCGCATCTCTCTGTGAGGTACTGGGTGACAGGAACTGTGCTCATGTGGCAGTAAACACTCTGTCTGGTGCACAGTCACAGAGGTGTATCCATAGGAAGAACTGCTGCACAGTACGTGGTACACAGGGGACTACTTCATGTGTATGTTTGTGTGTATATGTATACACACAGGGCACCCTGATATTTCACGACTGGGTAGTCTATGGTGCACAGGAGACAATTTTATGTGTGTGCACATACAGGGCACCCTAGTGGTTTGCATCATTCTCATAAGGCTATCTTACTGATACATTGTCTAGAAATGATGCTGGCAAAACACACCTAGCTTCCATCACAGGCAATGATGGCTAGCCACTTGATTCTTGGCTTATGCCAACCCTGAAACCATGGCAGGTACGTGTTACCAACCTGTCTTTGCCTAGACATGTAACATCATTGAATGTGTGTTTTGGCTAATGAAGGTATAGTTTTGCTGTCTGAAAAAATCTGGTTGGTCTCTATAACACTTCCCTTAGACAGCCAGCAAGATGTCCGGGGTATGTGCTATGCTTCATAGCCTGACTGTGTAAGCAGAACTGTCATCCCAATCATGTGGCTACATTACACCATCTGCTATCTACCCCAGCAGCGAATAATGTACCATGGGTTGGGAGGGTGGCCTAATCGTTAAGATGTTTGCCTTAGAAACACAAGGTGCAGGGTTTGAGTCTCACAAGGGATAATTGGCTAGGCTTAAAATGGCTCGCATGGGCAGTTAGCTTAGTACTAATCTATGAACCTATGAATCAGTGGGAGCAACCCCCAGGCAGTAATAGGTACATTACAAATAAATGTGATGCACATGGTATTTTTGTTAAGGTATGATAACCTTTATATGGTCCACTACTATTTTGCCGCAGAGATCACCTCATTACAATGCATTACAATGCAAGATGTAGGGTGCTCTTGGTCGCAATCATCATGGGCACAGGGGGAGATAGGAACACAAGACAATTAGCATGGGAAATGCATTTGCTGGAAGGGTAAATATTGCAGGGATCATTTCCTTCTGTAACAGTGATGGGGGTACATATGTATGAACTTAACTTAGTATCACATCGCCAGCAAGAGTGAGCGTAACACATCTCAGGGCAGAAATGGTATGCTATTTCATGACCTGCAACTGGACAGATCTCATTGCTGAGGTGTTCTACTCAAACAGGTTGGTAATTGTCATTGCCCATGGTGAGAGGTGACAGGCCTTCTGGCTGTGGCATATATAGCTTTTTAACATGTCCCTGTAAAGGACCAAATACATTTTCAACCCATATCTGTACCATACATTGTTCACAGGCAACTCTGCCAATCTGGACAGATATGATGGCACAGACAATGTATAGTGGTGCTCAATGAACCAGTGCTTGCTACCAAAGACCTCAACAGGCCAAACATTTTGCAAAGTCCTCACAGAACTCACAATGATGCAGACAGTATCCCATAAATTGCCATACAAGACCCTTGCCAAATCCATTGTAGACTGTGTAACAGTAGTACTTGAGGAACACTCCTGCACACCTGATTTATCTCAAATGCTGCACACATTTGAGGAGGTAGTAATATGTTGTGGAAACATCAGGTACCCCTGTATTGCTGCTGTATGGTGGGCATTTCAAATGAAGAAACAGTGCATACCTCTACTTTTCTGGACAGAGAAACACTTACCCCCCCTACACACACACACACACACACACACACACACACACACACACACACACACACACACACACACACACACACACACACACAGACACACGCACACGCACACACACACACACACACACACACACACACACACACACACACACACACACACACACACACACACACACACACACACATACACACAAGATGGTGTGCACTCAACTAGTACAGCTGCAAGTTGTTTATCGTGTTTAATTATATGTACACTCTGAGGGTGAATCACTATCAACTAGTGAGACAGATGTGAGTGCCACTGTGTCCTCTGACATAAACATATGTACTTTGGTATCATGACAGAATCTATTCATATCAGCCACTTTTTCAGCCTCATATATTTGTGCCTATGGCTCATTTCCACTAACATAAAACTACAAGGGTACCCATGTGGCATATGTGGCAACAGAGTAAATGCATCAAATCCTTTGTCAGCATTTCTTTTTCTGACATTGGCATCCTTTTGCACCCACTAATGTGCCTGTGAAAATAAATGTGCATTATACTTTTGTCAGGATATTCCCAGTATGTGTAATTTGTATATGTAAAACTCTCCTACATGCCAACCTGCTCTCTCGTAACATTTACTAAGGTAGGAAAGTTTAGCCCAGCACTGGCATCCACACCACTGGTTTCAGGAAATGCTGTTATTTTATATATATTAACATTTGTTTACTGGGAAAGACTGACTTGGAATGAGCCAATTTTTTCAGTGGAGGCCTGGGGAGAAATGCTCCGACACATGTCTTTGTAACATGGGAGGAAAGTGGAGCACCTGAAGGAAACCCACACAAATGCAGAAAAGACCTGCAGACTACACACAGAAGGAACCCCAGCTGAGAATCAAATCAGAGAACTTCTTGCTGTGAGGTGACAATGCAAACCGCTGCACCACTGCACCATCCCCATCATCTTCTCCCTGTTGCAGAAGAAAAAAACTTCTCCAGGTCTGAGTCTTAATGACTCTACAAAGCCTGAAGAGCCATCCCATTGTGAAGGACCTTTGTATCCATCTTATGTGCCTTCTGTTTGACACAGCTGATAATACTGGTCATGTGACAGTGGCACTGTGTCAGTGTGTGGTTGTGATCACATACCATGCTGATATCTTACAACATGGACTGCTACTCATGATGCCTGAATAGTTGGTCTGCTCCCCCTTACCTCTTTAATTTCTCCAGTACTTTTGGGTGATGGAAATGGACCCCATTCGAAAGTCAAAATATGAGGAGAGGACCTTGGGGTACTCCCACTGAAAGAGATGTGGGCAGAGAAAAAGAAACTCCTAATTTAAGTTTGAAGAATCTATGTGACAAGACAACTTGTAACCAGGTGATGGATATGTTACTAATGTCAATGTTCTGAAAAGAGATAGAAGGAGGATTTGATGGTCAGTTAGGTCAAAGGCTTTTGTAAGGTCAGCAGCTATTGCTCCTGTCAAATTACCTTTGCTCATATTGACGGGAATATCATCAGTTAGATACCAAAGTGCCATAGTTATATTTCCTGCCCAGCATCCATGTTTTAGGGTAAGAGTTTCAGAGCTGGATATGAATGACTTCTTTTAGCACCTTGTCAAGAGTTGGTAGGATGGGAATAAGATGAACATCTGTGATCATTTGAGGACCGGATTGTATGTAGGATAGGATGAACATGTGCAGTGTTTTGAAGACTAGATTATTTTGAGAACTGGATTGTTTGTAGAATGGAAATAGAATGAACATGTGCAGTGTTTTGAGGATTGGATTGGTTCTAGGATGGAAATAGGATGAACATGTGCAGTGTTTTGAGGACTGGATTGGTTGTAGGATGGAAACAGGATGAACACGTGTAGTGTTTTGAGGACTGGATTGTTTGTAGGATGGAAATAGGATGAACATGTGCAGTGTTTTGAGGATTGTTGGAAGGACAGAAATAGGATGAACATATGTGGTATTTTGAGGCTTGTTGGTAAGATGGAAATAGGATGAACATGTGTGGTGTTTTGAGGATTGCATTGTTTGTAGGATGGAAATAGGATGAACATGTGCAGTGTTTGGAGGATTAGATTGTTTGGGCAGTGTTAAATTAGGGACTTCCATTTTAAAGTAGTTGTTAGACATTAGGCTAAAGGGTAAAACTGTGTTTCATTTATGCATAAAAGACAGTTAAGCAGAAAGAAAAATAACCTTGCTGGTCAAGCATGAGAGACAGTTTATTAGAAAGGAAAGATAAGCATAAAGTGTGTAGAAAATACAGAAATACAGAATGTTCTTTTCTCAAGGGAAAGATACAATCTTACCAGCAACAGAATGTTCCTTAATGGAATGTAAAATAAAGCACATTTCTGACCAAGACTGGAAACCATGGGAACCAAGGCTAGGAGGACATGTAAAGCATCTCAGGGTTTTGATATTATTAAAATATACTTCACATACAGCTAGAAAAGTCAGTTAAGCTTATTTAGTTCGTTCAGACAATCAAAATGTTCTCATTTTTTCAGACAATTGTATAATACTACTTGTTTTAATTTATCTATGTTCAGATAATACTGACAGAAAAACAGATTTCAGTGAATTTTCCACCTGTGTTAATGTAACACTGTCAAAAAGTTCTAATGTTTCAGACAATTTGTCAAAAGTACTATTGCCTATGTTCAGGCAATAATAGTTTGGTTTTCCGAACATGTACCAGTTTCTGTTATCCTTTTATCTGTGTTTAGTTAACACTGGCAAAAAAATATATATTATTTTGTTTAGTTACCAGAATATACACAGCTATTTTAAATGTTCAGTACACACTAATTTAAATTTCAGTCAGAATTCAAAATAGGACATTCATATTCAGTTATGTGGTCGGTATAGTACATTTCAGTCATATCTAAACATATAAAATAATACTCAGTTACTTCACATTTGTCAGTCATTAGTTTAAGAGTAAAGTAGCAGAATTACACTATTTAGTCATTAGTTATTTGTAACAGGCTTATTACATTACTCAGTCATTAGCTAAGGGTAAAGTGGCAGAATTACTTTTTACAGGATTATTAGAATAAGTTATTTAAATAATATGTAACAATACTTATTCAGTATATTCAAGGTATAACATGGCAGGCTTAATTTGTTAATTAATTTACAAATTACAGTACACTTTACATAATTATTTTGTATTAATCAGAAAGTTAAAAATACACTAACATAAAATGCAAAGGTATAGACCTGAAATAGAGAAAGCATAAGTTTAGTAAACTATTAAAATAAGTTATCTAAAGAATAGGTAGTAATAGTTATTCAATGCACTCAAGGCATAACAGGGTAGGCTTAATTTGTTAATTAGTTTACAGATTACAGTGCACGTTTACAGATTACAGTGCACTTTACATAATTATTGTACATTAGTCAGAAATTAAATGGACACTAAAAGACAATGCAAAGGTATAGACTTGAAAAACAGAAAGTATAGGTTTTAGTAAACTATTATACCTCATAAATATTCATAAAAGTTAAAAAGGTCAGTAGCATTTTAGAGAAAATTGAAATAAACATTTATAGGCACAAGTTAACACAGACTATGGTAATTATGCTTCAAGACCACTTATAAAGTTATCTTTTTAGTGAAATTTTCAATTAGTCTTCAAAAAATAGCCATCATGCTTGATAAATTATGCAATAAAAACAAATAGTACAATGTTTAAATATGTAAATCTATAAACAAGAGAAAAAGTTTTAATTTGCTATAAGAGAGAGGCATCATAGTACACTAAGGCACCAGTTTATAAGGTAAAAAATAGGTAATAAACAGTAAACATCCAAAATAAAGCACCTAGGAACCAGCAAAACAAAGCCACCAACACAGCATAGAATGGAGCAAAAAAGTCTGTTTTATTTAACGTTGCAAAGACACCACATTTTTGTCCTAGTATATCCAGAACTTCATCAGAAATAAGTACATTGCAGTCCCTCCTTATATACCTCCTTCCTAATTACCTGGTGGTGGTAATTAGTCCCAAATGAATAAAATGACAAAAATTTGATATCGTAAAACACTCATTCTAAAATTTCTATAACATTAGTTCAAGAAATACAGTGCTAATCCATTCTGATCAATACATGCCTCAACATTAGTATAAAAATATGTAAGGTTATGTAATAAATATAATAAATAATTCAGAACAGTTGCATATACATCCACAGTGAACAAATACCTATGCATAAAAGTAAAACAGAATGTCACTCCCCCATGTTAAATAAAATATAAGGGAAGACAGCATTGTAGTGGATGGTTACCAACATTTATATCAAAATTTCAGCATTTTCAATGACAGTTCTCTAGATATAGGACCTATACACTTTAGTTTGTTCACTAAAGGACTTAAATTTGTACCTAGTAGTACAAGTCAAATTAAACATGTGCTTATAGACCTAAAACTATTTTTGAGGAAGAACAATCTTGAAATCATGATGCCTAATAATAGACCTCCTGTTGGCACTATTAGGAAAAATAGTATATTTAACGCACCCCTCCACCCCTAACTCAAAAATTTTGAGACCCAAGTAGAGATGGAGTTGAGACAAAATCTAAATAACCAAACTAGATTCTACAATTTGACCAAAGAAGAACATGCATTGTTGGATTCATTGAGAAAAAATGGTTATGTGAGGGTTATGAATCCTGACAAGGGGGGGGGGGGGGTTATGGATAGCATAACATACTTGGTTAAAATGTTGGAAATGTTGAATAATCCTGAAAGGTACACCAGAGTTTCCTGTAATGAAATCAATGTGGTCCATCGGAAAATAGATTTTATGTTACATGAAATGGTCAATGACCAACAGATAAGCCAGGAGATGCTATCATTTCTAACTATTGACAATACCAAAGTCCCTTCTATCTTCAGAATACCGAAGGTCCATAAGGATGTCCTTGATCCACCTTTGAGGTCCTAAAACTTATCCAATAGCCAAGTACTTAGATTTAAGACTAAAGGAAGTATGGCTAAACAAGGTGGGCATCCTTAAGGATTCTTGGGACTTTTTGAGGAGCACTGACCAGGGGTTATATCATGGAAATCTTATTTTCATTACTTTAGATATACAGGACCTGTTCAATGTTATACCTTACCAAACGGGTTTGGACTGGTTCGAAGAAGCACTGAGAGCAAAAGGTAGCTTAGATAATGATACTATCATTCTGATGACAGAACTGATGGAAATGGTACTCAAACACAATTTTTTCTACTTCGAGGGCAAATTTTTAAAACAGACAAGTGGAGTAGCCATGGGGGCCAGTTGTGCCCCCATGTATGCCAACTTGGTTTTGTCCACCTGGGAAGAGAAATTTGTGTTTCATTCCGATTGCTCCCAATACTGGAGTTATTATAGATGCTACCTGGATGACATAGTAATTTTTTGGAATGGGCCAGAACAAAAGTTAAATGAGTTTATAATTTATTTGAATAACACAACGTCCTTTCTCATATGCACCCACAACATCACTCATGACCAGTTACAGTATTTGGATGTACTCATTGAAAAAGTACCAGGAGAGAAGGCATTTAAATCTAGTGTGTTTAGGAAAAAGACATTCTCCAACTCTTATTTATTTTTTACTAGTGGACACCCCTTCAGTCAAAAGAAGGAGATTGTGAAAGGTCAGTTTATTAGGAGTTGCAGAATGACCTCTAACAACCAAGACTATGTTATTGAGAGTAGTAAACTAAGGGCTATGTTCATGGAAAGAAAGTATCCAATAGAGTTGATAAAGCAAGTGGAAGGTGAAATTTTGAAGGAAAAAAAGGAAGGTTTGGTCCAATTTTGGGCAAGACAGAGCTGAAGATACCCATCGAGCAGCAAACAATGATACTGACCAAACCGGATGGAATGGTAACCTTATATTGAATTTTAGTAGTAATGCTTGTTGCATTAAAGATATAATTTCACAAAACTGGGAGAGATTTGCGAGATATTCAGATTTGGACCCACTATTTAAAAACCCGCTTAGGTTCACCTCTAGAAAGGGTAGGAATATAAAAGAAATGTTGGAAAACTACAAGGTGAATAATTCTAGATCCAAGAAGGGTACATATAAATGTGGTTCTTGTGCACAGTGTACACATATTCTATAGGGGGATTTTGTGGATTTGATAGGTAGAAAAACAAAATTGGTAACCAATTTTGATTATAATTGTGACACTTATGGAATTATATATGTCGCTATATGCAAGACCTGTGGTTCTTTCTATATTGGAAAGACCAACAGGAAACTCAAGCGACTTATATGTGAACACATGAATGACATCAAAAAATGTGATATAAACAATTGTATAAGCACAGCAAAGAATGTACAGAAGCTGTTTTTGGGTTCTTTGTAATAGAAAAGTTTAAAACAGACCCACGGGTGGGCATGGGAGACCACCACTGAGTTTAAAGAACTTCTCTGGCAGTTAAGATTAGAAGCGAACAAGCCCCAGGACTTACCAACCATGTTTCACTGGTACCAGTTCTCAAATTAAGATCTGCCAAGCTCTAACAAAGAATAGGCTAAGGGTATGCTTTACAGAACCAACTTTATACAATCAATTTTTTTATAATTAATTTTATATATATTAAAAATAAACACAACATTGAGCTACATGAAATGTTTTACCTTGTTAGGTTATTTTTTAGGACACCTGTATTTCATTATGTACACATATGCATTTTAGGTTTTAATTTAACATGAGGGAGTGACATTCTGTTTTTCTTTTATGCATAGGTATTCGTTCACTGTGGATGTATATGCAACTGTTCTGAATTATTTATTATATTTATTACATGACTTTATATATTTTTATACTAATGTTGAGGGATGTATTGATCAGAATGGATTAGCACTGTATTTCTTGACCTAATGTTATAGAAATTTTAGAATGAGTGTTTCACTATATCTTTAAATTTTTGTCATTTTATTCAATTGGGACTAATTACCACCACCAGGTAATTAGGAAGGAGGTATATAAGGAGGGTCTGCAATGTACTTCTTATTTCTGATGAAGTCCTGGATACACTAGGATGAAAACGTGGTGTCTTTGCAATGTTAAATAAAACAGACTTTTTTTGCTCCTTTCTACGCTGTGTTGGTGGCTCCGTTATGCTGGTTCCTAGGTGCTTTATTTTGGATGTTTATTTGTTGTGTTTAAAGCACTATTCTCTATTATTTCTTTGGTTTTGAGGTAATAAACAGTGTAACTTTATCATTACAGTATACAGAGATATAAAAGAAAATAGGCAGGGTTAACAGTTCATACTCTGTCTAACTTAAATAAAGATTCCCAAAGACAGGTTAATCAGCTTTAAAAGCCATAGAATTAAAAGACACTCATATTCAGGGTAATGTACAGGTTTTAAATATATCAATCATAAATTAAAACTTAGACTTAAAGACTTTATAAAGACCTGGTCAGCCTCAGTAAGAAGTTGACATCCCTTATAAGATCCTCCAAAGCTAACTAAGAAAACAAAATCACTACTGTCTCTAGGGACAACCACAAAGCATTCTATAGCTATGTCAAGAATCTCAATGGCAACATCCTGATCTGCTCAGAGTTACAGCACAATGGCATGATAATTACAGAACCAACTGATATTGCCAACGTCCTGGCAGATAGGTTCAGTGCTAACTTAACACCCCTCTCATCCCTTAAAGGGCCCATATCTATACAGGAAGAATGCAGAGTCCCTGTAATCACAACTATGCAGGTAAAATGGTAACCTCCAAACTCTGGACTCCACCCAGTTCAGGTTTGTGAAAAGCAGATCATGCCTCGTGAACCTGATCGACTTCTTTGAGGCAGTCACCAAAGCTATAGACGAGGGTAAGGTGGTTCACACAGCCTATCTTGACCTCGCCAAGGCTTTCGACACCATCCCCCATTCTGGAATTATAGCTAAACTCACTAAACTAGGTATAAATCCCTACGTCACAAGATGGGTGGCCAGTTGGCTCACTGACAGAACCCACACTGTAAAGGTTGCAGACTCCAAATCTGACATCAAACCAGTGACAAGTGGAGCACCACAGGGTTCAGTCCTGGGACCTCTCCTGTTTGGTATCTACTTCTCTGAAATACAGGCTAACCCAGAAGGCCTTTGGCTAATGAAGTTTGCAGATGACTGCAAACTAGTAGCCATTGTCATCCCCTTTGGTAAAAACTCTGTACCCATGAACTAACACATAGGTGGCAGGCTACTTAACGCCGAATGTGTGATAAGAGACCTGGGGACCCAGGTGGACAGTAGTCTCTCCTTTGATAATCACATTACCACAATAGTCAGGAACTCCTTCTACATGGCACACCTCATCACAAAAGGGTTCTCATCTAGGAAAAAAGAGGTCATTGTTCCCCTCTACTCGACACTCATTAGACCCATTATAGAGTACAATGCCCCTTTTGGAATGTACCTCACAAGACATCTGCAGCAGCTGGAAAGGCCACAGAAGTACCTCAAAAAGAGGATTATTGGCCTCAAACAGATGCCCTACACTGACGTCTCAAAAAAACTCCAGCTTTACTTCGCAGCATATCGCCTACTCCGAGGTTATCTCTGCCTAACATATAAAGCTATGTTTAACCCAGAGCTGTTGGACATGCTACCCTAAAGAAATCCCAACCCCTCCAAGCTACATGCTCTAGGGACCTAAACCTTGTCATCACAATAAACAGGATGTGCTGGAGGGATAGAGTCCTGTCACAGACATTTCCAATACTTTGGAACAAGCTACCCATCTACGTCAAGCAAAGTTCCTCATTAGCACTCTTCAAGAAAAATCTTGATAAGTGGATGGGAAATAAGAAATACACCCTGAGGATCACTTCTGTGGCTCTGCTCTACAGGGGCACAGGAAAATAAATTTCTTGGGTGGCGTAAGCCAGGGAATCTTGTTGGCTAGGCTTACTTAGGCCCTTGGGCCGATAGCCTAGTACCTATCTATGAACCTATGAACCTATGAACTATGAATCCAGGTAATAAGAGACTTTAATCCAAACAGGCCATAAATGCTCAAGTGACACCAAGTGGTCAAAATTAAAATTGCAGGTTTACCAAATAATGTTTTTTTTTTTATTTTCAAATTATGAGTCAGGTAGCACAAAGCTGTATATAATAGTTAGCAATACAAATGTAAGGTAACTACAGAAGTAGGTCCCTGCAGACTGTCATCAGGGACCTCAGGGGCAGCTGTTAGATTAGGGACTTCCATTTTAAAGTAGTTATTAGGCATTAGACAGGCTAAAGGGTATAATAAATTGTGTTAGTTAAGCAGAAAGAAAAATAACCTTGCTGGTCAAGCATGAGACACAGTTTATTAAAAAGGAAAGATAAGCATAAAGTGTGTAGAAAATACAGAAATACAAAATGTTCTTTTCTCAAGGGAAAGTTAAAATCTTGCCAGCTACAGAATGTTCCTTAATGGAATGTTAAATGAAGCACATATGAGACCAAGCCTAGAAACCGAGGGAACCAAGGCCCAGAGGGTGGGTAAAGCATCACAGGGTTTTGATATTATTAAAATATATTTCAGATACAGTTAGGAAAGTCAGTTAAGGTTAGTTAGTTCATTCGCCCTGTTTTTACAGAGAAGATTTCAGACACTCGAACTTGAGTACAGAAGACAAGTCAGATAAAGACTATATTAGTGTACGTTGTTTAGGACAATCAAAATATGATGTGCAGTATCTTTGAATACTAATTGTTTATCAGTACTGTTAATGAAGGCAATATTTGGGTATTGTGAACATCTAATAAAGCCTTATTGAATGAACTACAGTGTTTGGAAAATTCATTCTGAAAAGTACACAAGACTTAGCCCATAAAGGAGAGATTGGCACCTGTTTAGCACAGGCTTGTGGTAATTAACAGATAAAGATTTTCATTCTCAGTCTCATTACAGTGTTGCCATTTCATTACAGTGTGAAGGCTGCCAGCCTAGCCAACTAGGATTTTATACATAATTCTGCCATTTGTAAATATGAATGTTAAATTACAAGCTTGTTTTCTTAAATGAAAGACTATGCTGTGAAATGTTGAACTCAAGACAATGTAGCAACCTTGCCCTTTGCTGTAAAGAAAGCTAAGTCAAGCATTTCTTGTCTGTCCTTTGAAATTGAAATTATTTCATGACTGTCTTTGATGTTTACAATTTGGCTCCAGCCGGGCTAGATGAAGGCTTCCTGCCTATTGTTTTAAGGCTAAAGTTAATGACCAGAATTTACATGTGGAATGTCCTTTATTGCTCTTGTTTCTGCCTAGGTGTAAAAGAATGTAAATGCAGTTTCTGTCAGCATGGGAACACCAGGAAAGTGTAAAAAATGATGTAATGGGAATCAAGACTGCAATAGCAATTTAAACAGAGAGAATCAGAAGGCATTAAGCATTTTTGTCTTGACTGTCCAACTCACAGAACTGTCTTGCTCATATGTAAGTTATCTTAGACTTGAGTTTTCTTTTATAAATAGCTGGGAACTAGAAAGATTAGACTAAGTGTTTTTCGGTGATGTCAGAACTGTACTACTGAATTATTTTAAGTATTTCTGTGTGATCTCTGAACTCTTGACTAGCACTGTGTAGTAAGAAGTATTGTCTTGCATTTTTAATTATTTATTATTAAAAAGTTTTAAACCTTTTTACTGTGGCTGCTTTGTGTAGAGATGAGTTAAGCTCTAAGAGTACATTGAATGTATATAAGGATCCTGTACCAAGTCACTCTAATAAGCCTTGACTGTTTAGTCACAACTACCAATTGGATAATAATATTGCACAGTAGTAATTGGACACCAGTTTAAGGGTCTTTGAATAGCTGATAAATATTAGTGGTTGGTGGCAAGTGGAACTACCATATAGTCTGGGTGAAAGGGACACAGCTGGAGAAACTGTGCCAGCCTTCCCCAGGATTGTCTGTGTGGTTGTATAAACTTCTCAAAATGCATGTATGTGTGTGTGTGTGTGTGTGTGTGTGTGTGTGTGTGTGTGTGTGTGTGTGTGTGTGTGTGTGTGTGTGTGTCAGCTACTCGGGCAGGGACGCAAAGCACTGGTTGGACAGAGAGGGTGCTAGAGGTTTTAGCTTGCCCACTAGGCTGAGATCTGGACCCTATATTGTGCCAATGAGGAGTCTTATTAGGGACCTAGAGAGCAAGGGAGTGACCAGTCCTGGACTGACTGTGATCTCTGTGTGCTCCTAAGGGAAATTGCACCTTACTGTGTGAATTTGTTATCCTTTCCTCATATATGAGATGCCCTCTCTGATGTAAGTGGTGAGGTTTGAGGCTCCTTGATTGCTGGGCCAGGGCACGGGCATCACATACAGTACAGTCTTATCAATTCTTACAGGCAGGACAACAATGAGTGTCATTTTCCTGATGTTTGGCATTGTATTGTGTGTCAGGCAGACCTTAAACATTTGAAGAGTCTGCATTAGAAATTTACTGTGGTAGATAAGGAAGGGAAAATGTGGTTTGAGCCTGGAAGGAGCCTGTGAACATGTTTTTAATTTGTGTGATTTTTTTTTTCCTACTACATATTGTTCAGAAAAGGCATTTTGAGGTAACATCTGTTATACTAATTAACTTTGTTAGTGATTTAGAGCAATATTTAAACGTTGCCCCAAGTTTTGGCCCTTTACTTCCTCACCCCATTATCTGTGGCTCACTTGCATTGGTAGGCATACACAGTTCATGTCACTGCATGCATGTTTAGAAATTATAGAGTAGAATTGCAGAGTGTTTTTACTGCTGTAAGGACTGTATGTTGCTGTGTGCCATGGCAGTTCAAAACATACATACATACATACATACATACATACATACATACTTGGGTCCAAAGTTGGTCAATAAGGTCCAATGCTGGTCAATAACAAGTAATCTTATTTTCTGTTGCACAGTATGTTGTAAACAAAGATGGTCTAATTTTAAGGTTTTATGACAGTGCAGAGGATTCACAGAATGAGCTGATAATGAACTGCTTCCTGTAGTGTAGAGTATGATTCATTTATCTTCTGTTTGTCTAGTGTGTGACCCTGAGCAAGTCACTTAGCCAGACATAATTATTTATGCCCTTCTAATTCTCTACATAAGAAAAATGAATTTGTTATTTATAATGTTTTGCCATCCTGTCTACTTCTGTACCTTAACAGGCAGTTCCAGTGTCACACTCAACCCCTTTTATTATTTTCACATTTCCCCCCTCCCCTCCATCTTTCATACTTCATTCCTTTCTTTTTCCAGTATATCATTTATGTTATCCACTACTTTTACTAATGGTATTCAGACTACTAATTTTGCCTATTATCTTTGCTAATGTCATAGTATTATATTTCTCTATACTTCATACATTTATTGTATTCATACTGTTCATTTTTGCAGTACTTTCTTTTCTATGCTCTTTATATATGTTTACTGTATTTCTTTTTTTATTTTCTGGTGGGCTTTGTTTTGTAGTGCTTGTTTCTTTTGGGCAGGTTTTTTTTTTTTTCTGCTGTTATATGGTTTATTTGCAGTGGGTCCTTTGCTCCGACATATTCTTACTTGTATTGGTGGTATTTTTTCTTTATTTTTTAGACATTTTATTCTGTCTTCTGTAGTTTTCCCATTAAACTGCATTATGCTCCTTCTCTGTACTGTATTATTGAAACATAAATCTCATTTTGGTATTTGGAGCTTTTCTCTGTGGAGCTTTGCTGAAATGAGTGTAGTTTTGCTCAGGCTATCCCAGCCAACAAAAATAAATATAATTAAATATTTATGCTTTACTGAAGACTGAATGAATGAAAGAATGAAGGAGTGAAAGTTTTGATTAACTCAAAGTATTCCAGGAAATCATTGCAAACTCTTGCTGGATTCCCACTGCTCTTATACAGCAGTTTGCAAGCAGATTTTGATTGGTTGGCTATTCTAGCCCCCTACTCAGAACTACCACTTTAACATTTGTTAAGAGAGGTATATACCTCTCATCTCAGGAACACTTCATTTTGATTCATAAAAAATCTGTTTCTTCCTGCCTCACACTGAAAGGGTTTGTCACATATCCCTTAAGAATTTGTTTTACAAATATTCCTGATAGATAATATCAACTGTTTGTGTGTGATTTACTTATATTGTGACACAGCTGAACTTAATAAACTTCTACACTATAAGATGTATTCATTTTGCCTGCTCCACATCATGAGATATATTGTGTTTCATGTTTTAGAGATGGAAAGTGGAGAGTTCTTGTTTTGATTGTTTGCAGCTTTGTACATTTTTGCGACTTTGCTGAGAGGTTTCGATCGAACAGATTTTTTTTTTGTTTATACAGACCTTTGATTTTTTGAATTAAGCTTAAGGAAAAAAAAGACCTTTGTTCATCCCACTGTGAAGTAACTCCTTAATATTTTGACTCTAGAAAGCTATCATTTTTTTGGTAAGTGTGGCATTGCTGTTTCTGCTGGCCTAGTTTGCATATGTATGGATGTTGCAGGTATAAGTAGACCTCTTTAAACTGGTCAGTAAGGTCAGGCCTTGCACACAGGCAAAGGATAGCTGTCAAAGTGTAGCACTGATGAATATCACTGCAACAGATTGGCCTTTGTGTGACTGGCCTTCTGGGACTATGGACTCTGATATGGCACAGAGGGTACTGAAGATCATCACTAGTGTTAATGGACCACTGTAGGACTGGCTACTGAGAAGTTGCACAGGCACTTATCAGTTTTGCATTGTATGCAAAGACTGCCAGATTGGTTGCAGTGCAGTACTGTAACTAAACAGCAGTCTGTGTGATGTGGCCAAAGAGCTAATATACTACAACAAAAAGACTGAATTTGTCAGGAGGATGCCTGCGGTGTACAGTACTATCACTCAGGCTGTATACCTTTTGTTACTGGTGTAGTATAGCTTTGTTTACTATCTCATGACTGAATTTTTATGGGGAGTGTCATATGGATGTGTATATTCTGTAAATGCTTGGTTGCTGTTTGGGCTTAGTCTAGAACTTATGATCAAAGACGTTGAGAGGTATGGTAACTGAAAAAGATCTATATTTAAAATAAGTCCTTGATTTTTAGAGCATTTATCAGTCTTCAACTTGGAGGTGGTGGAGGGGGTGGCAAAAGATGGACTCACTCTGGGCACCAAATGGCCCAGCTACACTTCTGGGGGCTCATTCACAGTATGCAGGCCATATAAGATATGGTACAGTACATCATTAAGTGTAGCTGTATTCATTAAAACATTTAGGCAACCAGAGCAAACATAAGAAATCATTATGCTAACAAATGCAAATACACCTAGGTAACATGCGTACTGTATTGTCATGCCCTTGAACCCAGAGATTATTGTCAGAATGAAAAATAGACACGTTACTAGTGAAACTGAGTCATCATCTCATTATGTTTCAGTAAATCACTGCACAGTACTGCACACTTTGTGAACAGAATGCTGACAACGTTTCAATCTCTGCAAGTTTATATACCCAGTTTGCTAACTACACAGGCAAATGAGACATTTTAGGATAAATGTGTACAGACTGTATAATTCTGCTTTGATACACCGCATTATTTTTGTGCAGAGTCTCAAGGTTGATGTGTGAGAGGTATACATGCCCAATTATTGCACAACTGAATAGCAAATGGTTGTGTGGAATGTGATTGCCAGATATACACATGTAGCCACTTCTCTATAACTTTACTACACCACTAGCCTTTTGGAATCCTATGAGCCTAATATGTGTTTTAGCCCATCAAGATGGAGAACACTTGCATGTCTTGTGAAAGAGAATTATTTATTTGTTAACTGGGAAAGTCCGACTTGGAATGAGCAAATTTTCAGTAGAGGCCCAGGGAGAAACACTCCAGACACATGTCTTTATAATGTGGGAGGAAACCCACATGAATGCAGGGAGGACATGCAGACTCCGCACAGAAGGCACCCCAGCCGAGAATCGAACCGGAGAACCTCTTGCTGTGAGGTGACAACTTTGCCACTGCACCACTGCTCCATCCAGATTTTAATTTATATCTGTCCAAGGCACTTTAGGCAATAGCTGTTAGGCCATTATGATGGAGACCCAGGCCAGAAGTTATCTAGGGCTGCAGAAATTCCATGATCTGAAGTATAATACTACTTATTATGGTCTCAGATGCTGCGTGCCAGAACTGCTGCATGAGTGGAAAGCAGACATGCAAAGAGAGCACCCAGAAATGCATTGCAAGTTTTTTTTTAATGCTGTTTTCCTACTAAGTAAATACCACTCAGTCAGGTAGTTATACTGTATGCAGTTACATTTTAAATCTCCTGAAGCAATACATCTCAACCAGATGGGCAGGAGGCTGGAGCGACTGGCTAGAAGACAGATAGCGTGTAAGATTACTATCTGGTTTAGAGTTGACTGCATTTCAGTGGCATGACACTTTTATGATAACTTTTCTTTTGTGTCTGCATAAAGCAGAAATAGCTGCTGAGGAAGATAAAACCCAGATATCTTCATCACCACCTCTCACTAATATCACATGTGATGAGTCAAATGCTGAGGAAGTAATATTCTTGTGTGAGAAAGGTGAAGACAATCTCACATGGCTATCTATGTCCCACAGCCTATGGACCTACCACAGAGCCATGAGCAAGCTGAGTGAGCAGTGTATTGTCAGGTTGGTTAAGATATTAGCCTCACCAGAGCTGAGTCCTGGTGAAATGGTGCCCTAGGCAGGGTAATGGGTAATGGCCCAGGACTCCTCCCACCAACCATAGCAGTATTCATTTACTTGGCCAACTTTCTCCAATTATCTTGAATTAATGTTTATATGTATATGTATAAAATATTGTGTTCTTTTCATTTATAATGCTCACAAAGATTTTAATTTAATTTTTTTTTTCAAATTTTAATAGCAAAAACCTTGGATCATCTGTTAAACAAAACACACTCTCACAAGGGAAAATGGATTCAATGTGAGAAGAAGCAGCAAACTGCTAGTCCTTTAACATTCACATGTATTTAAAGGTCACCTGACAAGACATTAAACCAAAAGAGGCTAGGTTAGTTTTCCTCTTAATTTCCCACCTGCCGAGACTTTGACAATTTTATGTGCATATGCAGCTACCAGATGCTTAAAGAGCCTTGTGCTATATGCAGGTCTAATGTTGCCTATTATAGTATCAGCTTCCAGCTGGTATCTGATATATGGAAATGAGGAAGTACATGGTATGTAATAAGGAACAGCTAATGAAATTGCAACATATGAAAATAAATAAATAAAATAAAATAAAATGTAGTTTTAAAAGTTTATATGCCAGTGAATGAATTCTGTGAAACTACAATTTCGTAGCAATGAAATGTATATGTGTGTGTGTGTGTGTGTGTGCGTGTGTGTTTATCTATCTACACTCTCTCTCTCTCTCACACACACACACACACACACACACACACACACACACACACACACACATGCACACACACACACACACACACATATATATATATATATATATATATATATATATATATATATATATATATATATATAGATTTATATGTCAAAAACAAGTCTAAGGCAAAGCACGTTCACAAAATAGTAAAAAAAATGGCAAATTTTTTGCAAAGTAGGACCAGCTCCGTTATCTAACCTAATTGTTTAATTATTTAAATACTACATGGTGTGTGATGGTCCAGTCTATATCCATCCATCCATCCATCCATCCATCCATCCATCCATCCATCCATCCATCCATCCATCCACAACTCCTTTATTTACTTTATTGGCTAATGAATGCTACATTAAAGGGGAGCCCTCTAACAGAAAATGGGGATTGCTCCTCAGGGAATGTCTGAGCCCTAATCTTTAGCCCAGTGAGAATCTTAAGAGTAGTGTCTAAATACATAAATTAGTAAGGGAGAAATGATCATTTTTATAGCTGTGATTGACTCTTGTTATTTCCTGCATGTCTATATGCAAATTAATATCTAAATAATATGAAAAAAAGTTTTGAACATCTGATGGGAAGAGAAGCTACTGTAGTACTTATCCTTTTAGCTAACTGATTGGCAGGAAAAAAATCTCTGTTTTATATACATTAATCTTAAGACCTGTTAGGCAACCAAAATGATTCACTGTCGTATGTCATATGTGGATCAGCAGTCAAGATTATACAATCATCAGCAAACATGGAGGCAGTATTACTAATTCCAGGAAGGGACCAGCCTCATATCAGAAAAGATTAATTAAGAAGTATATTTAAGGTTTCCAAAAGATACACAGAGAGTGAGCACCCCTGATGGCAACCTTTACTAAGTAGGAAAGGGGGAAAAAGCTTATCATTGTTTAAAAAAGCCTTTAGAAAAAGAATACAAGGCCCATACTAAGTCACCAAAAGTAATGGGAAATCTAATTTTAGGAGTTTAATCCATCTGCTTGCTAGGGAAAGATATGCCCAGAGTATGAGTACTCAGTTCCTCTGGAGGCAAAGTCTGTGAGCAAGAAGTTTACCACCCTTATTGCCTGCTGCCCATACTTTAGAAGCTGCTTGCTCCAAGAAAAGCTGGCACTTCTTATTAAGAAGAATATTAAGAGGTGTTTGTTTAGGTAGAGCACCAGCTGTTTATTTTACTCACAGAGACACATCAGATCTTTTAGTCATGACTGGAAATGAGGGATGCAAGTTTAAACTTTCATAAGATTTTCACCAAGAAGTCAATTAGATCCTCTTACTTGATTCCTTCCTTGAGACCCACAAGTTACAGACTATTCCTGCAGCATTGATCTTCAAGTTCTCTGGTGGCTTGCCGGTTTATAGTTGACTTCAAAAAGGTGATTTGTTGTTAAACGGGATTCCAGCTGGATTTTTACACATGTGCCCTTGGGCTTTAAATTTGGCAGTATCAGCCAGAACATATGTCTATTTGTCCAGCTTTGTGCCACCATCAAAGTCTGTGGCCAGTACCATACCAAACATGGATTATTGAAGTTAAAGCAATCTTTTGCTGGGTCAGCTATAACACAAAAGTTGAACTACCATAACAAATGTAGATAGACTTAAATATATGATACAAATAGATTAGCAATATTGGAACTGTACATATCAGCTGATTACTCCATGATGCTTAGCTCCACCTCCACACATGCATATATTCACCCCACACTTCTTATTAAAGCATCATTTGTACTGTAGAACATGTTCTATTAACTTTGTAACTGGTTTAGGGTAAAATGTACAGAGCATTTCTAGTGTATGTTCATGACCATATGATCATTTTAAAATGTCAGACTTTGTACTGAGATCATGGTACAGTGGGGATCAAGGAATTTGCCTTTTTCCCCACTGTAAGGGATGTAGGGGGTCTTGCCTTCTGCAAAAACAGTGTTTTTCCTGTAACACTGCTTAATCTTTTTAAAACATTGATCATATGGCCTCAACCATATGAATTTTAACATTTTAAAGTCATTTATGTAAACTAGATCCCTTCTACCTAACCCCAGTCAGCAACCAGACACACAAACACTGTCACCCAAGATCACCAATACTTCAGCAAATATGAACACACACACACACACACACACACACACACACACACACACACACACACACACACACACACACACACACTCACACTCACACACCACCACCACCACTACTTCTGGGCAGACACTTACCTGATCTTACCTTTTACATGGTCTCCTCCATTGACTACAATGATAGACCACAGCTTTTTGGCATTGCTAACTAACACAGTTAGCAGTGCTAACTTACGTAGCCAAGCCATGTGTAAATCCCTTACTGCATTCATTTCCAGGGAAGAGCATGTGGCTAATTAGCATAGGGCACTCCCCCATAATGCACCATTAGCATAGAGCAGGGCCATGTAGATGTCCCACTGCACCAATCCTACAAACTGTCTAGAATCACTGCAGCAATGGGTCTGTCCCTAATCAGTAAAGGCCACTGCCAGTAGTAGTAGCCTGTGTAAGGACTTACTGCTGGCGGTGGACCTTTCTGAATTGCAGCCATAATCTGGCATACGTTTAATTTATAAAGTTTGCCCAGTGAGTCAGTGTAAGTAAGTAGTGGAACATGATTGTAGTATACTATAAATTCAGAGAAATTAAAAGAGATCATAGCTGTAGCAACTAGAAGTGGATGTTTGGGGATGTATAGCTTGCAAGAGATAAAGTAAGATGTAGATTAACTGAGAGGACAGAACTCTTTTAACCTACACAAAACATACACAGACACAGACACACACACACACACACACACACACACACACACACACACACACACACACACACACACACACACACACACACACACACACACACACACAAAGACGTGGACACACACACACACACACACACACACACACACACACACACACACACACACACACACACACATATATATATATATATATATATATATATATATATATATATATATATATATATATATATCAACAACGAAGTGGGATGCAAGTACAACCAATGGCTTCAACAGAGATACTATTTATTTGACAAAGAACAGAGAATAAAATGTAAGCGCTTTTGCAGTGTTTCCCACTGCTTCCTCAGACGTATACATATTTGAAATGGAGCTTCCACTTACATATTGTTATTATTAGTCACTAACTAAAAGCACCTGCTCCATGCATTCTCTCCTTAAAGTCATATACTGCATGATCAAAAACAGCATGTTGGATCCCATGTATTCTGATAAAAATACATCTAATGTACTTAAAACACTTCGGTATTCTAAAAATATACAACACAAAACAATATATATATATATATATATATATATATATATATATATATATATATATATATATATATATATATATATATATATATATATATATATATATATATATATATATATATATATATCCACATAAAATATATACAATGTACATAGAAAATGTATATATGTTACAACTCTAAAAAGCTATAATACATATAAAAAGGAGTGTATCTCACCCCCCCCTTTTTTACATATGGAAAACATAACAATCCCAGAAATGTACTGAATATGTATAAGTGTTTTAGGGGTCTACTCTTTAATATAGGCTTAATAGGGACCTTATCATTCAGACCCTTCCCAGAGTCAGCCCTAAGCCTAACTATCCATTTGGTTTTGTTGGTTTCTGTTCTATTTCTCACGTCACCTTGTCTACTGTCTATCTTAGTATTTTCAATCATAAAAAACTTAAAGTTATGTTGTTCTGTGGTATTCTTCACATGCTTGGCTAACGCATTCGTCATGACCTGCTTGTGAATGTCATACGCTCCCTAATTCTATGCTTAAATTTTCTATCAGTTTTGCCTACATAGAAGGCTTGACAGATTTGACAGGAAGCCAGATACATTATGTGCTCTGTGTCACATGTCCGATTTGCTTTGAACCAAAAGGTTCTGTTTAAATCTGGATGCTGATATTGTTTTGACGTATCAATAAATTGGCAAAAATTACATTTACCACATGCCCTAACCTCTCTATCTTGGTTCATGTTGTTAAATCTGGGGTAGCATAACTGCCTTTTAATGTTAGTCATATTTCTATACACAAAATTAGGCCTAGTACCTACAACTGCTTCAATTTCTGGGTCCGCTGTTAAAATAGACCAATATCTCTTGAATATATCAGTGGCTATTCGTACATTGTTAGCATATTTCAAAGACATCCTATGGTTTTTATTACCCTTTCTCTTAGTCAACCCTCCTACCACTCTCTCAGAGAAATAAGGTTTCCCTTGTTCACCTCTATCATCTTTAACTTTTTCTATTATGTTCTTCACTTTCCTCTGTTGATATCCTCTCTGTATGAACTTGTCTTGTAGGCTAGACATTTCAGTTTCAAAATCTTCAGAATCCACACACAACCTAAATAAACTCATCCCTTGCCTCCTTATAATGTTATCAAACACATGCTGTGGGTGCATGCTTGTTCTATGGAGATATGCATTTCTATAACAGTCTTTCCTGTGTACACCAGTGGTGAGTTTACCTTCCTTAGTGACACTGATTTTGATGTCAAGAAAGTCTAATAGCATGGTAGAACTCTTCATAGTGAATTTTAGAAAGCTAGACGTGTTATTCAAAAAGCTAAAGCATTTGGCTAATTCATCTGCAGTACCTTCCCATATGAAGAAAAGATCATCCACAAATCTCCTATACAACTTAATGTGGCTGTTGAATCTACTTTTTAATATATGTTCATCTTCTCATATGGCCATAACAATGTTGGCGTAGCTGTTGGCACAGGGTATGCCCATAGCTATGCCATCTAATTGTAGATATATATATATGGTCATAAAAAATGAAGGCATTATTTTCAAGAACAAGCTCCATTGGCAGTGTTACCAACTCTCTCTGTGCCGTATTACCTTCCCAATGGTTGTCCAAAAACTGCCTTAACATATATATGCCCTGCTGATTGGGAATCACTGTGAATAGTGATTGAACATCAAGACTTACCATAGTGTAGCCTGTAAAGCTTCCATTAGTGGTATAAATTTAAATAGATCTACTAGAAAATTCTTAGAATCTTTTAAGATATATTGGTTTTGGTCAACCAGAGGTCTCATGACCTTTTCCAGATATATAGATATGGATTCGGTACACCATCCCTTGCTTGAGATGATGGGTCTCATTGGTGGATTCAAAGGATCCTCATGTACTTTCGGCATACCTTGCATGACCGGAACCAATGCTTTGTCCACGAAAAGATACCGATATAGCTCATAATCTAAAACTCTCAACGCTAAACAGTCTTGTAGTGTGTTTCTAACTCTGTTTTGTATACCTACTATATCTATTTCTGATATTCTTTTATATGATTTATCTTTACAAATCATATCTTCCATACTATTCTTATAGAACCTTTCATCCATCACTACAGTTGGTCTACCCTTATCTGCAGGGCATATACATATAGACTTATTATCTTGCAGTGACTTAAATGCGGCTCTCTCTTCATGATTTAAATTACAAAATACTTTTTTATGTCTACTAGCCCCCCCCATCAGATGTTGCATTGTAAAATGTGTTATATAAGGCTTCAGTACATAGCTCTTCATATACATTTAATACAGGATGGTTCATGGGAATAAAGGTACAAAGTTTACATAGACTTCACTCATTCTGCACATCACCATTCATATTACTCAGGCCATTATCATTGTACATGATTTTCAACATAGTTGTTCTCATGAAACATTTTAACTCTAATATATAGTCTGTTACCTCAGCAGATTGTGATGGAATAAATTATATAACCCTTTCCAGTACATGATGTTCATTCTCACTTAGTGCACTTGAAGAAATATTCCAAACTAAAGGTTCCTGTTGCCTGACCACATCTTCTTTATTGTGTGTGTGCTGTTGTGCAAGTTCTGATCATGTTTCCTCTTTCCCCTCATTCTGCTCTGTTGATCTGCCTCTCATTTGAGTCTCTCTCGTGGCTATGGGTAAAGGGTAACTGATGGAACTTGGCATATTGAGCCCTATCAATGAAACTGGTCGATCTATATTGATGTTCCAAGTTTTGATTATGTTTACAGCTTTCTGTGGTGCTGATGCATGTGCCGTTTTGCATTTAGCCCCCTTTGCTCATCCTCCTGTTGTGTGCCAGTATTGGAAGTAAAATTTAAAAACTCCATAGGAATCTGGGACTGCTGTTGAATTTCTGTTGTAATGGGGACATTTCCCTCATGACTTGAGGCAATATGTTGGTTGAAGTTAATTCCTTGCTGTTCTCATGGCATATGCACTAACGTTGCTGCTGGCTGCTGATTGGTTCCACTGCCCTCTTTCGGCCATGTGAACACATGGCCATTCATAAAATCTTTCTCATCTCGCTTGAGCGAATTCAGTTTATATTGCATTGGTCTTTTCTCAAAAAGGGTTAGCGAATCTATCACATTCCCCAATTTGATGTCTATTAAAGCATCTGTAAAGTCGGCATAGAGTTGGTTTTGTAAATCCGTGATCTTGCCCACCAGTTTGTCTTCTTCCGGTTTAAAGAACGCTATAATAAGGTTCATATACTTAAAACTGAGTTCATTATTCAGTTTTTGCCACTCTGAAAGCAAAACGGGGTATGCATTCCAATATGTGGGCATCTTGAGAATACACAGACCCCTAGGTATGACCTTTACAGACAAGCAGGATTCAAAGTAAAAACGCTGCATTTGTAGTTTATTTAATTTAAACACATAATCTTCTAAGCAGTTCATTTTGCTTCTCAGGGTATTTAGATTAATGCCACACTCAAGTTCCTCATTGCTACTCACTGTAGTAGTGGATTAACAGTTCTGTTAAGAGACTCACGTAAATGTGTTCTATTAGATAGACACTCTTCTCCTTCTCCATTTTCAGTTGTTGAGCTCATACCATCTTCCAGGTGCTTTTCTGCCATGGTTCAAGGTACAAAAGCAAAACAAGTAGAATCCAGACAACAAGATCCTTGTAGATCTGGATAAAGGTTTGCAACCCAAAAAATATATAGAATATATCAACAACAAAAAAGTGGGATGCAAGTCCAACCAATGGCTTCAACAGAGGTACTATTTATTCGACAAAGAACAGAGAATAAAATGTAAGCACTTTTGCAGTGCGTCCCACTGCTTCATCAGACATATACATAGTTGAAATGGAGCTTCCACTTACATACTGTTACTATCAGTGACTAATTGAAAGCACCTGCTCCATGCATTCTCTTCTTAAAGTCATATACTGTATGATCAAAAACAGCATGTTGGATCCCATGCATTCTGATAAAAATACATTTAATGTACTTAAAGCACTTCAGTATTCTAAAAATATACAACACAAAACAATATATATATATATATATATATCCACATAAAATATATACAATGTACATAGAAAATGTATATATGTTACAACTCTAAAAAGCTATAATACATATAAAATAGAGTGTATCTCATCCCCCCACCCTTTTTTTACATATGTAAAACATAACAATCCCAGAAATGTACTGAATATGTATTAGTGTTTTAGGGGTCTACTCTTTAATATAGGCTTAATAGGGACCTTATCATTCAGACCCTTCCCAGAGTCAGCCCTAAGCCTAACTATCCATTTGGTTTCGTTGGTTTCTGTTCTATTTCTCACGTCACCTTGTCTACTGTCTAGCTTAGTATTTTCAGTCATAAAAAACTTAAAGTTATGTGTTCTGCGGTATTCTTCACATGCTTGGCTATCACATTCGTCATGACCTGCTTGTGAATGTCATATAGGTGTTCCCAAATTCTATGCTTAAATTTTCTATCAGTTTTGCCTACGTAGAAGGCTTGACAGATTTGACAGGAAGCCAGATACACTATGTGTCACATGTCCTATTTGCTTTGAACCAAAAGGTTCTGTTTAAATCTGGATGCTGATATTGTTTTGACGTATAAATAAATTGGCAAAGATTATATTTACCACATGCCTTAACCTCTCTATCTTGGTTCATGTTGTTAAATCTGGGGTAGCATAACTGCTTTTTAATGTTAGTCATATTCCTATACACAAAAGTAGGCCTAGTCACTACAGATGCTTTAATTTCTGGGTCCACTGTTAAAATAGATCAATATCTCTTGAATATATCAGTGGCTATTCATACATTATTAGCATATTTCAAAGACATCCTATGGTTTTTATTATACTTTCTCTTAGTCAACCCTCCTACCACTCTCTCAGAGAAATAAGGTTTCCCTTGTTCACCTCTATCATCTTTAACTTTTTCTATTATGTTCTTCACTTTCCTCTGTTGATATCCTCTCTGTACAAACGTGCCTTGTAGGCTGGACATTTCAGTTTCAAAGTCTTCAGAATCCACACACAACCTAGATTAACTCATCCCTTACCCCTTTATAATGTTATCAAACAAATGTTGTGGGTGCATGCTTGTTCTATGGAGATATGCATTTCTATAACAGTCTTTCCCGTCTACACCAGTGGTGAGTTTACCTTCCTCAGTGATACTGATTTTGATGCCAAGAAAGTCTAAAAGCATGGTAGAACTCTTCATAGTGAATTTTAGAAAGCTAGACGTGTTATTCAAAAAGCTAAAGCATTCGGCTAATTCATCTTCACTCAGAAATTGAAGCAGTTGTAGGTACTAGGCCTAATTTTGTGTAGAGGAATATGACTAACATTAAAAAGCATTTATGCTACCCTATATTTAACTACATGAACCAAGATACAGAGGTTAAGGCATGTGGTAAATGTAATTTTTGCCAATTTATTGATACGTCAAAGCAATATCAGCATCTAGATTTAAACAGAGCCTTTTGTTTCAAAGAAAATGGGACAGGTGACACAGAGCACATAGTGTATCTGGCTTCCTGTCAAATCTGTCAAGCCTTCTATGTAGGCAAAACTGATAGAAAATTTAAGCATAGAATTAGGGAACACCTGTATGACATTCACAAGTAGGTCATGATGAATGCATTAGCCAAGCATGTGAAGAATACTACAGAACAATATAACTTTAAGGTTTTTATGATTGAAAATACTAAGATAGACCATAGACAAGGTGACGTGAGAAATAGAACAGAAACCAATTAAACCAAATGGATAGTTAGGCTTAGGGCTGACTCAGGGAAGGGTCTGAATGATAAAGTCCCTATTAAGCCTATATTAAAGAGTAGACCACTAAAACACTAATACATATTCAGTACATTTCTGGGATTGTTATGTTTTACATATGTAAAAAAGGGGGGTGAGATACACTCCTTTTTATATGTATTATAGCTTTTTAGAGTTGTAACATATATACATTTTCTATGTACATTGTATATATTTTATGTGGATATATATTTTGTTTTGTGTTGTATATTTTTAGAATACGGAAGTGCCTTAAGTACATCAGATGTATTTTTATCAGAATACATGGGATCAAACATGCTGTTTTTGATCATGCAGTATATGACTTTAAGAAAAGAATGCATGGAGCAGGTGCTTTCAATTAGTGACTGATAGTAACAGTATGTAAGTGGAAGCTCCATTTCAAATATGTATAAGTCTGAGGAAGCAGTGGGACACACTGCGAAAGCGCTTACGTTTTATTCTCTGTTCTTTGTCGAATAAATAGTATCTCTGTTGAAGCCTTTGGTTGGACTTGCATCCCACTTCTTTGTTGTTGATATATTCGCCTTTATTCAGATCTACAAGGAACGTCTTGTCTATATATATATATATATATATATATATATATATATATGTAGACACACACACACACACACACACACGCACACATATATACAGGCACCCACATATATAGAGACACACACACACTCATTTACACATATAGATTCTAAAGTGAAAAAGCATACTTTATACTTTCAGAATAGTTTTATACATAAATTGTAAACATTCTCTTAAAACATGTACTCCAACAAAACAGACTTGCATGGCTTCTAGGTCAGAGAGTTTCAGGAATGTTTCAAATTCCCAGAGATAATGCATGGATACGGATAGCAATTTTTTTTGTTACTTATGGTTACCATTGACTTATAGCCTAAGAATGCCGTCTGCATAACTGATGTAATAAATGTCAAAGCAACATGAACAGGATGTTAAAAAGCTGTAACTTTATCACACCAGCCTTTTCAAGCAAAATTTTTATTTTGCATTCATTATGCTTTGTTTTGTGCACTTGTCATACCTTTAACATCACCTGTAAGGATTAGCAAATAGTACATTCTGTGACCTTGTGATGGATTGCAAAGTGTCGATTCCAGTCTTTATGTTGTAACTTAAGCATAGCTTTCAACCATCTACTTCCAAAATGGCAAACACCACCTCACACTAGAAAGTTTACAGCATAGTTAATAACTGTTTCTTCTCACAAGATATTTTTGATTAATTAATATAATTCAGTACTATTTACCAAGGATATTTAAAAAAATAACAATGAATATGTGACAGACCCTTTCAGTGTAGAACAACATGGAAGTTTTAAGACTCAAAATGAGGAATGTTCTTCATAATGAGGTGCTGTTGAGAGGTGAAATTGTTCTTACTTAATTCCATCATCTAACAAGTTGTGCCCACCTCAGGTTAGTGAAGGTCCACACGTAATCATACCTATCAAATGTCCCTTAATTTTGCCGAATTTCCCTGATTTTGCTTCATATTTTGCCATTTCTCTCATTAAATGTTTAATTTTCTGGTAAGTTACTAAGGTTTACAGTCAAGCAATAGTGCCAAATGTTGGCACTTCATAGTTATTTTTCAGAAAATGTATATTGATGCAAAACCTGTTATATTAACTTTTTAAGTAAATTACAGTAATATTTTGCAACTAATTTTGTGCCTTGGTCCCTCAATTATTTTTGCTTTGTGCAGAATTTGAGAGGTTGAGAGGTATGCAAGTAAAAATGTATTTATTAGTGGAGTTTTTAACGAGATTGTTTAATGAAATCTTGGAAAGTCAGAGGATGCCTGAGGAGTGGAGAAAAAGTGTTTTTCTACCTATCTTTAAGAATGAAGGTGATGTGCAGAGCTGTAATAACTACAGAGGGATAAAATTGATCAGTCACAGCTTGAAGTTATGGGAAAGAGTAGTGGAAGCTAAGTTAAGAAGGAAGGTGATGATTTGTCATCAATGGTATGGTTTTATGCCGGGAAAGAGCTCTAAAGATGTGATGTTTGCTCTGAGAGTGTTGATGGAGAAATATAGAGAAGGGAAGAAGAAGTTACACTGTGTCTTTGTGGACTTGGATAAAGCATATGACAGGGTGCCTAGAGAGGAGTTGTGGTATTTTATGAGGAAATCAGGAGTGGCAGAGAAGTATGTAAGAGTGGTACAGGATATGTACGAGGGTAGTGTGACAGTGGTGAGGTCTGTGGTGGGAGTGATGGATGCTTTTAAGGTGGAGGTGGGATTACATCAAGGATCAGCTCTGAGCCCTTTCTTATTTGCAATGGTGATGGACAGGTTGACAGACAAGATCAGACAGGAGGCCCCGTGGACTATGATGTTTGCAGATGACATTGTGATCTGTAGTGAGAGTATGGACCAGGTTGAGGGGAACCCTGGAGAGGTAGAGATATGCTCTAGAGAGGAGAGGAATGAAGGTCAGCAGGACTAAGACAGAATATATGTGTGTGAATGAGAGGGAGGATAGAGGAATGGTGAGGATGCAGGGAGTAGAGTTGGTGAAGGTAGATTAGTTTAAGTACTTGAAATCAACAGTTCAGAGTAATGGTGAGTGTAGAAGAGAGGTGAAGAAGAGAGTACAGTCAGGGTGGAATAGGTGGAGAAGAGGGTCAGGAGTGATTTGTGACAGACGGGTACCAGTAAAAGTGAAAGGGAAGGTCTACAAGAAGGTAGTGATACCAGCTATGTTATATGGGTTGGAGACGGTGGCATTGACAAAAGGCAAGAGTCAGAGCTGGATGTGGCAGAGTTAAAGATGTTAAGATTTGCACTGGGTGTGACGAGGATGGACAGGATTAGGAATCAGTATATTAGAGGGTCAGCTCAGGTTGGATGGTTTGGAGACAAAGCCAGAGAGGCGAGATTGTGTTGGTTTGGAGATGTGCTGAGGAGGGATACTGGGTATACTGAGAAAAGGATGCTAAGGATGGAGCTGCCAGGTAAGAGGAAAAGAAAAAGTCCTAAGATAAGGTTTATGGATGTGGTGAGAGAGGACACACAGGTGGTTGATGTGACAGAGCAAGATGCAAAGGACAGGAAGAAATGGAAACAGATGATCTGACGTGGTGACTCCTAATGGGAACAACTGCAAGAGAAGAAGAAGAGAAGTTTATTTATTAACATTTGTTTAACCGGAAAGTCTGACTAGATAATTTTATCTGTTTTCAGCAGAGGCCTGTGGAGAAAAGCTCTACAAATAAAAGAACAGAAAATGCATATACATAGGTAAAATTGATAATGCAACCATTGAGATCACATCTCATAGCAAACTGTTAGGGATGATAGTGGATGATAATCTTACATTTGACCTGTATATATGAAATTGCGTAAGAATAACTCATCAAAAACTAGGGATGCTTTACAGAACCAAACACTTTCTCACCAATGCAACTTAGGTTCATAGGTGTTTACTAGGCTATCGACCACAAGGGCCCTTTAAGCCTAGCCGTGGATCCCAAATCTCTGAAGAGTTCTGATACCCTTGATAAGTGTAAGTATGGGCGTGGGAGATTAACCATTTACAGGTCACCTGTTTGCATCAGAGACATAGGTGCCAAACCAGGGATGAATTTTCGGTTTCCCATCAAATTGTCCAACTTGCACTTGAATTGGATTAGGGAGGAACTCTGCTTCACATGGATGGTGTGCCTGTTCCATAGATGGGGTAGTCTCTGGGATACATATGTATCTCTCATGCAGGTCCTATTTATATCACACACAAGGTTTAAGTTTTTAGAACAGGTAATTTGGGGACTGTTTGTTTTGTGGATATGCAGGAGGTCCATCAGAGTGGGGTCTGATAATGCCCTGTATGCCAGGCATAGATCTTCCCTCAAAAGCCTGTAGGAGACAGAATATAAGGATAGGTCCTTGAGGTGGTCTGCACAGGACATAATACTTATACTCTGCATTCTTTTAGTGAGAAACCTCTGTGGACATTCCAGTTGTTGGATATGCCTGGTTAGGTACATACCTAAAGGGGCATTATACTCAATGGTAGAGCTGATGAATGCCAAATACAGTAGAACAATGACTTCCTTGCAGTTAGATGCCATACCTTTGTTTATAAGTTGCTTAACATAGATTGATTTCCTCACAACTCGGTGGTGAGGAATTAGGAAGATAGGAGTTTACCTCTATTTCTGGATTTATTTAAATTATCTGTAAATTTCTGGAGGGTAGTTGTTGTGCGTGTGTGAGTAGGTCTAAAACTGTGTTGAGTATTGATAAGTAACTGTTCCTTTAAGATGTGCTGGAATAGTTGTTTACATAAACATTTTTCCAATATTTTTGAGAAGGGGCATGAGGTCATAATGGGTATGAAATAAGGTATTTCGGCAAACGTGCCACCTTTGTGGAGAGCAATGATATGGCATTTTTTTTCCAGATGGTGGAATATAGGATTCCTTTACTGACCTGTTGATAAGGGTGGATATTGGATATTCAAAGGCATTAGCGGCAATTTTGAGATTTTCTGCAGGAAGGTTATCTGCAGATTGTGAGCAGGGTTTAAATCTGGATAATATATTTTTTTTATGAAGGAGGTGCCAACTTATTTTGGTGTGAGGGTGGGGGTATTAGCAGATGCAGATAGACATGAGTCAAGGGAGTCAGGATAAGATTCCTTGCTGAGGGCAGCTATACTGCCAGTGAAGTATGAGTTTAACACAGTGGCTCTTTCCAAGGAGGAGTTATTGGGAAATGGGTTAGGGACATTGTTAGTTCATGGGTGTAAAATTTGTTTAATGAATTACCTGATTTTTCAGGGGGGTTTATATATATATATATATATATATATATATATATATATATATATATATATATATATATATATATATATATATTTATCATTATTTTGTAAATCAGAATAGCATTGTTTATTATCAAGGCTGGCTTGCGTTTCGGTAATGTTACAAAGTACTTCAAAGTGCTATAGGTTTTACAGAGCTTTAAGTTTCTGCCACTGTTTCCAAGCCTTGTCTCTATTTTGCATAAGACTTCTACTCTAATTAGTAAACCAAGGGGCAAAGTTAGCTTTTGTTCTCTTATATACTGGGTAAGGTTGTTTAGGATGCTTAAAGTTAAATCGAACCTTTCCACTGCCTCATCTCGTGGTAAGACTTTTGGAATGGACCAATTAAGTGAGTTCAGAGCAGATAAAATGATTCAGGGTTAAAGTTTGAGAGATTATGAGTACTTTTGTACATTTGTTGTTCAGCATGGTGAGTAAAACAACTGAGAGCATACCTAATCACTAAGGGATTCAGTAAGGGTCTCTGATGAAGTGTAGTTGCAAGGATTAGAGACAGGAATCCAGTCAAGAATAGGGATAGTGTCAAGGGATTTGCTACAGCAAGTACGAGACGTAATAAGCTTTTTGAAGCCATGAAGGTTGATGCTAAAAGAAAGATAGAAGAAAAGTACTTCAGTTGATGCTAACATTTCCTAGAATGACTGCCTTCACTGGTAATATTGTATGAGATCCAGTAAATGATGTCTTCAAGGATGGATATCTTGTTTCTGTGAGGGCTATATATAGAACAATTATACAAAGGAGTTTCCGGTCATTTCATTTTATGTACAACATAAGTAGCTTTGCATTATTGAATTTGGGCAGCATTTTTGTAACAGGAAAAACTTGATACGTTAGGATAAAGGATAGCTACTCCTTCAGCTTTTTTGTTAAACCTGTCAACTCTAACGGTGCTGTATTCTGGGGGAAGAATTTCTGAATCTTTTAAATTAGTTTTTAGCCATGTTTCATTAAGAGCAACAATATGTGGTGCATAGTGAGAGATCCTGACATGAGGTTCAGTGATTTTATTACAAATGCTATGTATATTTATTCAGGTAAAGTGTAGTTGTTTGGTGTTATTAGAGGTGACCAGCCAGGATGTGGGTGTTAGGGGGGCAGAAATGGAAGGAAAGTCTGGGTTAGGGTGTACAGCACTACATTGTTTAGCTGTTCAAGAATGTTGAAGGGAGTGAAATGGTTTTATAATGGCATTTTTATTTTTATTTTTATTTTTTTGCTGTGTTATTGGATGGTAGTGAGGAGAGGTAACAAAATTAGTATTTAAAGTAAAGAGTATATGAACTGCTAAACAGATGTGGAACAATTCCTGGTAAAGAATTTTGAAGTTGTATTAATAATTAATAATTAATTAATAATAACGATTCTATAGCTATGTCAAGAATCTAAATGGGAACATTCAGATCTGCTCTGAGTTGCAGAACAATGGCACTAAATATACAGAACCAACTGATATTGCCAACGTCCTAGTAGATAGGTTCAGTGCTAACTTTACCCCCCCCCCCTCTCACCCCCTAGAGGGCCCATCTCTATACCGAAATAATGCAAAGTTCCTATAATCATGGCTGCACAGGTAAAAAACACACCCTCCAAAGCCAAGAACACAGCATCCATGGGACCTGACAATATTCCAGGCTGCATTCTACATGAACTAGAGAATGAACTGGCACCCTACCTAAGTACCATGTTGAATCATAGCCTCACCTCAGGCTTTGTACCCACTGAATGGTGCACCGCAATGGTTATCCCACTCCACAAAGGGGGAGCCATGACGGACCCCGGGAACTACTGCCCCATTAGCCTGACGAGCCTGGTCTGCAAGGCCATGGAATGTATTATCGTGGAACTCATAAACAAAGACATTGGTAATCTCCAAACACTGGACCCTACCCAATTTGGATGTGTAAAAGGCAGATCATGTCTCCTAAACCTGATTGACTTCTTTGAAGCAGTCACCAAAGCCATAGAAGAGGGTAAAAGGGTTCACACAGCTTATCTAGATCTCGCCAAGGCTTTCGACACCATCCCCCACTCTGGAATTATAGATAAGCTCACTAAACTAGGTATAAATCCCTATGTCACAAGATGGGTTGCCAACTGGCTCATGGACAGAACCCACACTGTGAAAGTAGCGGATTCCAAATCCGACATCAGACCAGTGACAAATGGAGTACCACAGGGTTCAGTCCTGGGTCCTCTCCTGTTTGGTATCTACTTCTCTGATGTGCAGGCCAACACAAAATGTCTTTGCCTAACAAATTTTGCAGATGACTGCAAACTAGGAGCCATAATCGAAACTCCTAACAATGTGGACAAACTACAAAGGGCCTCACTGAGACAGATACCTGGTGTCAAAGCCATGGCCTGAAGCTCAATGCCAAAAAGTGTATTGTCATCCCCTTTGGTAAAAACTCTGTACCCATGAACTACCACATAGCTGGTAGTCTACTTAATACCAAAAATGTGATAAGAGACCTTGGGACACAGGTGGAAAGTAGTCTCTCCTTTGATAATCACATCACCACAGTGGTCAGGAAATCCTTCTACGTGGCTCATCTCATCACAAAAAGATTCTCATCCAGAAAAAAAGAGGTCATTGTTCCCCTCTACTCATCAATCATTAGATCCATTATAGAGTACAACACCCCTTTTGTATGTACCTCACAAGACATCTACAACAACTGGAAAGACCACAGAAATACCTCACAAAGACGATTACTGTCCTCAAACAGATGCCCTATGCAGACTGTCTCAAAAAACTACAGCTTTACTCCATCACATATTGCCTGCTCAGGGGCGATCTCTGCCTAACATACAAAGCTATGTCAAACCCAGAGCTGTTGGACATGCTCCACTTAAAGAAATCCCAATTCCTCCAAGCTACATGCTCTAGGGACCTAAACCTTGTCACCACAATAAACAGAACATGCTGGAGGGATAGATTCCTGTCCCAGAGACTTCCCATACACTGGAACAGACTACCTATCTATGTCAAACAGAGCTCCCCATTAGCACTCTTCAAGAAAAATCTTGATAATTGGATGGGAAATGGGAAATTTACCCCAGGGATCACTTCTGTGGCTCTGTTCGACAGGGGCACAGGAAAATAATTCTCTTGGGTGGCGAAAGCCAGGGTACATTTTTTGGCTAGGCTTGTATGGGCCCTAGGGCCGATAGCCTAGTACCTACCTATGAACCTATGAACCTATAAGGGAATGGTTTAAATTGAAGCTTATGGTATGGGAAGTAATTTGGGTGTAAGAGTGATCTGATAGTCTGCAAGGAGAGGAAGTAGTAGAAGTAAAGTAGTTAAGTTAATGAGCAGCATGTTTACTTGTGATGAGATGAAGAGCCAAAGAACTTATAATTTTGTCACAGGATGGAGAGGAAATTAAGTTTTATCTATATATATATATCTATATATATATCTATATATATATATATATATATATATATATATATATATATATATATATATATATATATATATATATATATATATATATATATATATATATATGATTATATATATTATGATTAAATTATATTATATTATTATTTATATTTTTATATAGATGGCTCCCTAATAGTAGCAACCACACATCCAAATCATGCATTAAGAGGGAAAGGACTAAGACAAAATAAGTTGCTTGTTGGAAGTGTATGTCAACAACACAATCTGTGCTTTAAGAACAGCCTCCACTCCCTGGATAAACTCTGTAAAAATGAAGACCCACATGAAGAAAAAAAAATAATAACAATAAATAACCACATTTCGTCTTGTAAAGCCTAAAATAGTCTCACCTTCCTGTGAAGAGGATAAATCCAGGTAAGTATTAATAGACTGTCTCTCACTGACTTAAGAATGCATGAAGTAAATAGAGTAAGTGATGGATTGTTGAGACTGCTACTATTTGCAAACTGAAGGTTGTTGGCTGTCCTTTGCACTTTGACTTCAGTTACTCACCATAACCCTGGAGTCTGACTGTTTCTTTTTTTTTTTTTTGCAAATAAGTCTGATTTATTTATTTATTTTAGATTGTATATGTACCATATTGTTCATTTTGGAACAGATGAATAATTTCCAAACCCTTATTGTCACCACTCTTTTTTTTAATCCAAATGTTTTATTGAATATTTTATAAACAAAACAGCAAACTCACAATGTTTACCCATTCTAGAATAAAATATTAGCTTAAGAAATAATATTTACAATATGTACAAAGGTCTAAAGTAAGATTGCAGTTTACAAGTAAATTAAACAAGTTCCATTAACACAAATGTCAGTTCAGAAAGGGTTGGGAACCATTTGTAGAGTCTCATTGAGTGATAGAACTTTCATCCAAGGATTGTTGACTATAGTCTTTGGATAAATTCTGAGTTCCTTGATCTTAGTTTCCTTAATTGCCAGTTCTTTCACTGAAGACAGGAAATCTTCAAATGTTGGAGAGCTGTTAGTTTTCCATCTTCCGGTAATATATTTTCTGGCAACAGCCAGTATTGACAATAATAAATATGAGTTATTCTTGTTCGGAGAATATCCTTCATTTACATTAAAAAACTAATGATTTGATTAATGAAAAGGAATCAGTGAGTAATGCTTTGAGAAAATCATCAATACTGTTCCAACCAATCAGCATTAGTATATTTTGTACATCTCCAACAGGAAGCTGCAGAACAGTTATTAAATTTGAATATTTTACTTGGTGTCAGAAAAGCCCTTTGCAGGTATTTCCAAGTGAAAGTGCTCCAGTATTGAGACCATGAGGTATGTTTAATGGATAACAAAATGTTTTGTTTTTCATCTTGGGAGACATTAAAAGCATGACCCCTGAATATAAAATTCCAATATTTCTGGTTTACAGAGGACTTATAAACAATTAATATGTTATACAATTTGAGATGATGTTGTCTATGGTAGATTTATTATACAAAATTTCACTTATGAAAGTTATCATCATTGGTATTTCCTGATAAGATGATCTGCTAAGCATTCTGCATAGATCATGGGAGTAACTTAAACACTTTGTAAGATTAATCAGTTCTGACAAGGCAGATCATACTTTTTAATAAGGGTATCAGGGTCTAAAACTATCATTTATGCATTGATGCCAGCATATGGAATTCTTAGTTTCCCAATAATCTAGAATATTAAGATGTATTCTATCAAGAAAGTGTCTTGTGATTTTAAAAGGGGTTAATACTTCAAACCAAGTTTTAATATCTGCATCAGAGTTAACAAACTTTTTAAAAAAATGAATAAGGTGATTTAGCGAGTTTAGTTTGGTGGGTTTAGTGATGTTATTTTTAATAATGTGATCCAGAAAACTGATGCCATTTCTGTCAACACTACAAAATCTCTCAAAGCATCTACTTCCAAATAATGCTTGGTTTTCTTATGCTACAGTCTTTTTATCTTATTAAATATTCACACATCACAAAGTCACAGTATGATTAACAGCTTACTCTCTGTTAAAAAAATAGAAAAAGGGAAATATTTAAATATTAAACTCCACCACTTAATCAACAATTCATCAGGTGTTACAGGTAACTTGTTTTTTTTTTTCCTTTTGTATTGTTGTCACCACTCTTATATGTAACTGGCCATAATACAGCTACTTTTTCACAATCTCTAGCTATTGGACGATCATCTACCCTTCTTTACTACTATCTCTATCTTCCTTTCACCTGGACCTACTCAATGCTTCTTCATAATTTGTAACCATCTTCATCCTATAATTACTTCACTGTCTCCTACTCAATATCTATTTTCATCTGATTCCATTTGAAAGTAACTAGACTCCTTTAAGTTTGATATTAGATAATAGTTTACTATATTCTTCATTTAACTGTCATTTTCATTAACTGTCCTATTGTTACAATTCTATGTCTGTTCATTTACTTCTATGTATGTACATTTATTATTTTTTGATTAACTGTCATATCATTACTAGTCTACATATATATATATATATATATATATATATATATGTACATTTATTATCTAAATCTTGTATAAATGCCTTCTACTCATTCTGTAAAATGGAGTCTAGTCAGACTTTCCCAGTAAACAAAAGCAATAAATAAATGAATACATTTTTTGTGGGTATTCTGCATAATTATTGAATTCAGAAAACCTGGCATTAATGGAATAATGACTGTCAGCACTGAAGCAGGGCCATAGCTAGCATGGGGCTCTATGCAAGTGCTTAGGAAATTTTGAGCTAAATCTGGGTTTAGGCCTCAATAAGTTCCACCTGAATTAAACTGCAGATTTGCTGTAGCTGCAGACTCTGATGACCAGAGGGGCAGGAAGACATTGCCATCATCTCCATGGAGTCGTCAGCTGGTGATGATTCACAATAGGTTTATCCCTGTCCTGCCTTAGCAGCCAAAATGCAGCTACCACTCCGGCCTATCCTCTGCCTTGTGGGACTCCTTTCCTAATGTAGCATGCTACCCCTTTTCATGGGATCCAGCTTTCCCCCATTCTTCTTTGTCTACCATATATGTATTCTTTTCTTGTCACCCCTGTCTCTTTGAAAACCACTTTGAGTTTGTAATATTTCGTTTTTATCTGCTTTCCTCAGTAAACTATCCTATAGACTCGCTTTCCATAATTAGTTTTCCATTGTATCTACTCCTTTATCACTCCTTTAGTTGGTAGAAAACAAGGTCTAATATCCTACAAAAATACAATTTCCTTTACCTTTTCACGCCACCTTGCCCTCTGTGTTTCATTGCTCATTTCCCTCTGCTTGATCATACTCCCTTTCCAACAATCCTAGACACCTTTTTTCCACCCTGTCTTCATGTTGATAACTGATACAGGATTTTGAACACCCCATAAAGATTATTCACGCACTGTACATGAAAGTTATAAGTCATGCTACATTGTTGCAGTAACATTCTAAACAGTATTCCAAGTTATATACTTTGATATCCTTCAGTTCTTGTTGCTGAATTCTTCATTTTATATAATTTATTTTGTAGGAGTTAGTTCCAAGCATGCTACCTAGATATAGCTATATTCTGCTTTCCCGTTGCTCTGCTGTACTACGTACCATGAGATTCACACAGTTTGTCACACTTTCTCTGTGGTCAGGTGATCATTAGCATATCAAAGATGAGTAGAGCTGATTGCTACTGGCTAGATATGCATCTATATATCAGTATTTCTCATGCACATTGTTGACTTCTGACGCAAATGATGCACAGCAAATAGCTATGAATTCCAGTCGTTTACAATTATGCATTCAGTTGCTGTTTTTTAGCCTGCTGTTAACATACTGTACATGATGAATTAAGTGGATGACCCGCTGTGACCCTATAACGTCTAGTCAGTTACAACAGTGTAAAATATCTGCAGGGAAAAATTTATATGCAGATACTTCATTTTAGACTTACTATAGAATGAGAAATTTAATGTGTCAGTTGCTTCAATTAATATATATTTTTTTTAAATCAGCTAAGACTGATTAGGCATAACAGCTTGTTTTCAGGGATGATTTTAGGAGCACAGGTTTCATTAAATAACTTGCTTAGAGTCTGAAAAGAAAAAAAGGAGAAATAGCCTACTGACCCACTGCATAGGACACTAGACCACAAAAGTGATGTTATTCCTTTTATTAGACCATGAAAGATTTTACAATAGAGCTAGCTCAAGCATTTGGAATAAATTAACTCTTTGCCTGGAACTAATAACTTTGTTAGGTCGGACATCAGCACTTAGTGCAACATCACTGCCTAACTTGTGTTTTATCTAAAGTTGCACAGAATGCGTCTAGAGAATTATGGCTCAATTCAATGTATAAAAGGATAAAGCTTGTTAACAGATCATAGCCCTAATCCTCTGTGTCATACCGGTGAGCTTTCGTGACCATGAAAGGCACCTTCATTAGTTCCAGGTAGGCATTCAGGGAATCATAGTTTATTTTTTGTGTAATGTTAAGCTGTGGGGGTCAGAGTGTATGTGTGTCAGCTGTGCTTTCAAAGGCCATTAAAAATGTAACAAATGGACCTCTTGGCCCTGAAAGCATCTGAGCTGTAAATGATGTAGTTGTGATAATGTGATCTTGTTTTACACATGGTTGTAATCTGCCTTGTGGTCAAGGAAAACTAGCATTCATACACCATGACTATAGCTCAGTCATTTTGTTACATTTATCTAGAAAATGATTGCATGAGCAGAAACTATATAGCATTCTATTGATTTTTAGATTAGATGTATTTGAGTTTATATCAGAAAAAGTGGAAAGGAAAACAGATGTGCACACATACTTGAAACCAAGATAAAATATCTCTATGCTTGAGTGTTATGCTGCGTATCATATTTTCTTTTGTTTCCAGAGGCCTGGCACTACATTTCTGATGCATCCATGAATAAAATTCATTATGCACTCTGCTGGAAGTTAGTTCCTGGTAAATTGATGAATAACAGGTAGAAATATTATTCATGCATGTGCTGCATGTCTGCATATGTAGCATTGAGATGTTATGGGGTTCACCACATCCCCACACCTTTTACAGCTAGAATTGTTGTCACATAAGGGACTCTGACCATGATACTAACCAAACTAGACTCTATGTCTGGTACATTACAAAATAAAGATGAATTTATTTTTCTAATAATTAACAGGAATCATGTGTACTGTTCTTAAAAGCATGTAGAAATGATCTCAAGAAAAATTATCTGCTTAATTGGGGTCAGAGATGGTATGAACTGAGTATCTAGGCTTCCATCCCATCAGAACGTGACATGTTGTATATCAAAGGACATTTTTGCTCATTTGTTCTTTTATACACAAAAAGTAAATCTAGAAATACATTTATGTGAATACAGTTAATAATAAGAATTATACCATGACCCCCCCCATTAATATTCCAAAATGTGCACGCTGATTGACCAGCGTGCACATTGTAAATCGACTTATACTAATGGAAAAAGGTCCAGTCGCCCGGACTTTTTCCATTAATATGTCTTTTTTAAAACACTGTCTCGCTATGTTAAAGGAGTTTAACATAGCGACACAGGCTTAAAAAAAGCAACGGAGATCTCTGTTGCTTTTTTTAAAGCTGTCTCACTATGTTAAACTCCTTTAAAATAGCGACACAGTGTGTAAAAAGCAACGGAGATCTTGCTTTCTCTGTTGCTTTTTTTTTAAACCTGTCTCGCTATGTTAAATGGATTTAACATAGCAAGACAGCTTTAAAATAAGCAACGGAGATCTCCGTTGCTTATTTTAAAGCTGTCTCGCAATGTTAAACCCATTTAACATATCGAAACAGTTTGTAAAAAGCAACGGAGATCTTGCTTTCTCCGTTGCTTTTTTCAAAACTGTCTCGCTATATTAAATGGGTTTAACATAGCAAGACAGCTTTAAAATAAGCAACGGAGATTCTCCATTGCTTTTTTTAAAGCTGTCTCGCTATGTTAAACCCATTTAACATAGCGAAACAGTAAAAAGCAATGGAGATCTTGCTTTCTCCATTGCTTTTGCCCACAGCTCTGATGTACTGCTTAGACATACGCATGCGCAGTACATCAGAACTGCCACGGAATACCAGACAGCTGCGGAAGGGCAGCAAGGAGGCATTATACAATGCCATTATTTAAGAAAAGTAATTATTTTTTTTCTTAAATAATGTCATTGTATAATAGCATTAACCCACTTCTGGGTGTGGGTAATGCTGGATTTACCCACGGTTGGCTTTGTTTGGTCCCGAGGGCAAAGCCCTCGGGACTAAATCACGCCAACCGTGGGTAAATCCAGCATTACCCACACCCAGGCGTGTGTTATTGCTATAATATTTAATGCTATATAATGTATGGATTAATGTTTTTCTTTTAAGCTATAATTATATAGTATAGTGCTGCATTTATTATTAACTATTAGGCTTTTTCATTCATTTGATTATGTTTTGTGTATCACTGACATCCAAGAAATGTGTAGTCTAGCAGAAAATGTGACTTGTCAACAGCATATTAGAAAGTACAATATTCGAGCAAGTACGATTTCAGAGTACAACTGAAATGCAAAGATAGTGTGTGTGTCTGTGTGTGTGTGTGTGTGTGTGTGTGTGTGTGTGTGTGTGTGTGTGTGTGTGTGTGTGTGTGTGTGCGTGTGTTTGTGTGTGTGAGTATATATACGCACATGCACTCGTGTGAGGGTAATTTGTAGAAATGCCAAGTCATCTACAACACTTCTTTAGATGAGAAACCATACCACCTACTTGGACACATAGTCAGTAAGCTGTCATGTGCAACTTCTAGTGGGAGCAGTCTACATAGTCCCTCCATGCATCCAGACCCTTTTTGAGAGTACAATGGCCAATAGTTTAAGGCACAGAAACACTAACAAGAAAGTCATCATCATGGGGGACTTCATTATAGACATCTTTTTAAACAGAAGATGTAAATTCAATTCCTTCCTTTCTCAGCACAGCATCAAACAGTAAACACCTCCCTCCCCCAGATCAAACCCTCTTCAGGTTTACTTGCTTTACTAGACCTCCTCGTGGCTAAAATTCCACAGAGGCTATCATACATACATGTTTACCAAACCACCTGAGTGACAATCTTCCAAAATAGGACTTATCTTTCAAAACCACTCCAAATACTGCCATAAAAATAAATACTGGAACAATCACAGAGTCTAAGGGAGATGAAATTCGAAGATATAAAAAAGTTGGTTTGGTCTGTTCTTTACTAAGCTACAGACACATCCAGAGCATTTTACATCTTTAAGTCTTACATTAAGTAATTTCTTGACTAACACTTTCCATTTACTAAAAGACATTTGAAGGAGCAAAACTGCTGGCTGAGCATCTCCATAATAAAAGCTCATGAAAGACAAAGATTGTTTGTTAGTTTGGTAAACCGCATTGAATAATGAAGGTTACCAAGCCTTTCTTACCCTATGATACAGCTGCAAAATAGAAATAAAAAAGGCCAGGTTGACATATCTGTTCACTTAGCTTAATTCTGCCCTAGTGCAGACCAAACATTTCTGGAGGATACTCATGAACATAGCCATGATGGTACAGCAAACATAGACACACTTAAGAACTTTGAAATTCTTAAATTCTTCCCACTAAATTCAGCACCCTCATCTAACTCTACCTGTCAAACTAGTCTCAGTGCAACCTCCCATGTAAAGGCTCACTTCAACCACCCTATGGCCTTCATACACACTTGAGTAACTTATCATACCAGTCAACTTTCAAACTCCTCACTCCTTTTGCTGACTGGCTGCCACCATTTTATTTCAGAGAAGTATCAGGAAAGTCTGTCAAACAAATAATATAGAACTTAGAAAATAAGTTAAACTCAAATCCAATCAGCTTACCCCCTCCCCCCATTTCCTGAAAATGAGTGGCAAACTATCTACACCATTGGCATATAACTTCAGCCTCTCAGTCTTCAAACCCCCCCCCCCGGTTTAAACCTTCCCTCATAATTCCTATTCTTAAGATGTTATCAGCCACACTATCAAAAGACTTACCCAATATCCATCTGCTGCCCAATTACAATGATGTTAGAGAAACTGATTTATGACCTCCTCTTTGCTCATGCAGCCAAATTTGATATCTTAATAGACTCACAATATGGATTTAGAAGTGATCACAACAACCTTACCAATATTTAGACTGTTTTCAATAAAATTTTCTTTCATGGAAAGGATTAGAAAACTAAAGAAACGTTCATAGACCTCTGAGGAGTCTTTGAAAGCATTGATCACACTATTAAACTTTCAAAAACTAAAAGTTAGATTTAGATCAAACAACCTCACCTAGTTCAAAAACTATTAATCAGATAGAACCTTTCTAGTTCAGTTGTTTGTCTTTTCGGCTTTTCCCGGTTAGGAGTTGCCACAGCGCAAATCCGGTCTGCTAATGATTGGCAGTAGATTTTTATGGTGCTGAGTTGCCAACCCGATGCCCAACCTTCAGCAAAGGCACGCTCATTCACGCATGTCTTTGGGAGGCCACTTGACTGCGGGGAGGACATGCAGACTCCACACAGATGGCACTCCAGCCGAGAATCAAACAGGAGAACCTCTTGCTGTGAGGCAACAATGCTACCGCTGTACCACTGCGGCTTTTATATACATATACTGTGGTGGTGCTGCAGTAGCGTTGTCGCCTCACAGTAAGACGTTGTCCTGTTCGATTCTCAGCTAAAGCGTCTTCTGTGTGGAGACATGCGTGAATCGGCGTACCTTCATTGAAGGTTGTGCATCAGGCCTGGCAAGCCGGTATGTAAAAATCTACTGCCAATCATTAGTGGACCGGAGTTCCGCTGTGGCGACCCCTAACCGGGAAAGGCCAAAAGATACAACATATGAGATGCTTTTCAGCTGGAGTCCCACAGGACTCCATCCCAGGCCCTGTATTATTTTTCACTATTTTTAACAAAAAAATGGCTCAAACTGCCCCAACTCCTCCTTCTCTCTCAGCTCCAAACCATACATTCAATCCTATATCAGCCATCTTTCTGCCCAGCCTTACACTCTATCATCTCCCACTATGCTCCTACAAGAAACCTCCGTAGCTCTTCCCAAGACCTTCTAAAAATCTACAAGCCCAAATCCGGACAAAATGTATATAGCTACCATCCCTCTATTGAATGGAACAAACTACCCCTTGGGATTCGAACACAGGCACACCCCAAACAGTTTAAGCTAACACTAAAGGAATATTTAAATAAGAAATGGATCTGCCAATGCTCAAACCCTCCTTGAAAACTTTCCATTCTCAACTTTTCCCAATCGATGTATTTCTCCCTGTAATATTCAAATAACTTCTGCTCAGATTTGAAAAAAAAAAAAATCACACACACCTGATTTTTGTTTTTTATATTCCTTTCTGCTTACATAATATACGTGCAACCTATTGTTAATCTGTATAAGAGTTTGTTGTATTCTACTTGTATAAAATCTGTATTAAGTACTTAATGTATATTTATATGTTCCGGAGCTTTTCTCCCCTGGCCTCTGCTGAAAAAGGGCTTCGACTCAGTCAGACATTCCCGGTCAACAAATGTAAAATAAATAAATAAATAAATAAAAAATAACCACACTATCCATCTTGATAATAAAGCTTTATATGCCGATGACATCCTTCATAGAAATAGTCTCTTCCTTATAACAGTCTTAGTTTCTCTTCAAACAGACTTTTCTTCCCTTTTGTAAATGGCTGGCTAGCAAGATATTAACTCTGAACATTTCCAGGACAACTTCCATGTTTTTTTTTTGGTAGACAACAAGCTCTCCTCAGCACATTTCCACAGGAAAGGAGCACACGTACCTTTACCTTTATTTAGACCAATCACTGTCATTGAAAAACCACAATAACATAGTGGTTACTAACATTTCCACCCAGCTCATAGATGCTTACTCCATCTCAAATCACCTTGCCAAGGAAGCCAGACAGGCTGTTACTAAAATGTTTTTATACCCAGGTTATAATAGAGTCTTCCCAATATCTCCATCCTCTCATCCCACAATACCAGCAAAATTCAAATGACCATAATTTCCACCTAAAGATTTATTACCTCCCCATATAAAACATCACTGTGTTATGTTATAGACAGCCAAATGGATCCCGCTTACAGCATAAGTCATTTTCTTTCATTATTTACATTTAAAATTCTGAACAATAAATCTGACCATCCCTAAGAAGCAAACACTCGCAGAAGCCATGACACCAGTCCCACCTACCCAATCAATAAAGTAAAAATAAAATAAAAGAGAGTGTGTGCAGTTGAGAACCAAACCAGAGACTCAGGAAAGGTGAGGCAGTAGTCCCAACCATTGCACCTCTGTGCTGCCTTACCAGTTTTCAGTTCTTGAAATAATTGGTGTTCATTTTATTAAACTACTTAAGCTAATCAAATATTTTTTCATTTGTACTTGAAGTAGATTTCATGTTGCACATGCCTGCATATCAACCCATACTTTCCTTTTAATGTTCCTGGCTTTAGTTTTTATTATATGCCTTTACAAAAATTATTTTCCAAAATAAACAGTCAGTAAAGTGTTTATGCCACATGCATGGTGTTTCTTCCTGTCTTTTATTACTGTACTTTAACATTCTTAATTTATGTTTTCCTGCAGATGTTACTTATGCATGTTCTTTACCACCTTTCTAAATACTGTGGTCACAATTTCTTATTTCCTCACATCCATCCTGAATCTGAATGCCAATATTTTAACACTAGACACTAGAAACTAGGCATCCTTTGTCAAGTGCAGGACATATCTTGCAGTGATACATTTTCACTGCTTATGGCAAAAAGTCATAATATACTGTGGTAACCTTAGTCTTCCTTAGAATAAGAGTACACATGTTTGCGTTCACACATGCTCATTTTCAAACACATCCATGCTAGTAGTGGAAAATGCACTACAAATATATATTTTCAGAAATGCAGGACTATATCATTTCTTAATCTTCATCAGATAAAACTATCAAGCCTATGCCTGCACTTTTTATGATAAAACACGGATAAGATATTAAACTTATAACAAGTAACAGATCTAACATATGTCTGCATTATCAGCTGAATCTCCAACTGTATTAAGTAGAATAAAAATAGTAAAATAGTAATATGCAGTAAAATTATTATTAAAACTGTGCATCAAAATCAGTGAGTTGGATGAGAAGCTTTCCAAAATAAGGGTTAAGAAAATTATTCATTTGTTCCACCAATAGTTCAAACTGTAACAGGCAAGGTAGTAACTTCAGGAGGTAGGGAACATGATATAAGAAGGGAGTTTGTCCTCAGTGCTCCTGATGGATACTTAAAATTGCAATCAGTGCCCTGTCTACTAAGCACACTGATTTACATTGTTGGTAAGGCACAAGTAGTACCTTATTGTAAGGGCAGATCCAAATCATAAAGGGCAGGATGGGTGAGCCCAAGGATCTTGTACTCAAATCATTAACCTATGGGCAGCCAGTAGAGACAGAGAACCACAGGTCACATGGGACCAGCAGAATGTGTTTTTTAAAAGATGGCTGCAATTTTTACCAGATGAAGATGGCATACATCACCACTATCCAACCCAATGCAGGGGACACTGCAGAAATCTAAACACAAACCCCTGCAAATATAATGATAGGCAAGTCCATTGTTGGCCTCAAACATTTAACGAGAACAGTGCTCCAAATATGATAAAAAAGGAGATTAAAAACTAGCTAATACCTGTTCCCTTAATGCCAGTTTGGAGTCTAGAAATTGTACTGCATGCTCAGGTGGTATTAGGGGTCTATATTACAACACTGAAGACACTGAACATCAAATGGCTTAAAGGCCGAAAATGCCTGACCTCGAAGTCGCTACCTCCTGCTCATTATATACACCAACTCAGAGATCACACTGCAGTGAGGACTGAGCAAATATTTTGATCTTCACTGTTCTGCGATCTCACAAAAAGCACATCGTTGAACGGCATTTGTTACGTTAAAACTGTTTGATGTTCAGCCTCTTCAGTTTCATAATAGGAACCCGGTACTCGTTGCGGGTCAAAAATGAAGCCATAGAGAACCCCACAACTTAATGAGTAGTCACCAGAGGAGATAACCTCAGCAACAGTCCTCTGTGTACCTCCTGTATGAGAGAATGAGCTAAGAACTGTGAAACACAAACCACAGTAAATTTGTACATGCTCCAAGAATACATTATCCATTGTACATGTTGTCAAATGCAGCTTGAGAGCTCTCAGGATGAAGCAGTGCTGAAAAATAACATTGTTTCATTACTTCCAGGAGACTGTTAACAAGCTTTAAAGAGATAGATATGTATCCTATAGACTACTCCATCATCTATGGAAGGTCCCATCCATGTGAATCAGAGTTCTTCCCTAACCCAATTCAAGTGCAACTTGGACAATTGGATGGGAATCAGGAAATTCATCCCTTGTTTGGCACCTATGTCTCTAATGGACAGTAAATGGTTCATCTCCCAGACCCATGCTTACACTTGCCAGAGATTTGGGATGCATGGCTAGGCTTAAAAAGGCCCTTGTGGTTGTTAGCCTAGTAAACATCTATGTATGAACCTATGAACCTATAAAAGTTGTCACATTAATATGTCTTTTCTTGATGAGTGGTATGGATTAAGGAAGTTGTGAGAATTTGGGTGTGACTCACTGTGAAACATAGCTATCTTCTCAGTAACTTTACCAGTAATAGTTGAATTAGTGACAGGCCAGTTATTCTTCAAATTCAGATTCTGGGATGCTTTGTTGAGCACAGTAGTACCTAGCAGGCTTCTGCAGGTCATTCATGGCATGCCTGAAATCCTTTCCATGACCTCAGTGTTGTCTGCATGAGCAGTCACCAGGCTACATTTGGTGGAATGTATTTCTCCTTATAGCCAAATCCTGTAGGGCTGCTGTGGAGAACTTCCCTACTAATGTTCCGCCTTCAAATTACCATATGGTATTCTTGCATTCACAAGCTGAAAAAGATTTCCTGTTAACTAAACAAGCTGGACTGCAAAGTTTCTTCTCAACATTGAAACGCTTTGCTGTTTGGAAGTAGTAGAAACATGTCTGGAGAGGAACACTGCCCCCTTAATAGGGATTTCCAAACAACATAATGTATAATTCTTATAATGTACTTAAACAAAAGCCTTTTTTCATGAAAGCTAGTTTGCCTCCAAAAACATTTGAACCTGTATCTTGCCTAGCAAAAGGAACAAAGATCATGTTCTCAGAGCAGCTTTTGAAGGCCTAGACAAACCATACATAAAGGTATTGGGCTTAAGTGATCCAAGGCCTCTATGGTAGTCTCATTACATGTCATGACTGCCTGTGTTGGGATGTCAAAATTACCACTACAACTTGGGGGGAGGAGCATTGTGGCCAGCCCATGAATATGCTATAAGTGTAATGTCTGTGCTCATAATATTGCCATTTCATTCATATATTTTTCTAATTTGTAATCACATTAAGTAGCGAATTCAATGGTGGCAAGTAATGGGGAACATGAATTGACTGTTAGATTTGAAGAAGCACCTGCAAGAGAGAAGTTATTAATGTTATACAGTCAGCCATTATTTCTGGCTGGAGACATGGACATTTTCGTTTGGCCTCATTACTGCAGCAAAAGAACTTGCAAAATCTGAGAAGTGACATTAGTCACCTAGGATACAAAATGAATATTATTCTAGTCATCTGCAAGAAAATAAAAAGAGAATAAGTCTGGAACAACATTGTGTGGCAGTGAACAGTAGCAGCTTTCAGCTTTGGAGAACTAATCCTGGAGGAAAGCAGAGAACATTCTGAGCATCTCAAACATCATTTCTTATTTGGATCTTTGTGGTTTTGTGTCTCAGATGTTTATTGATATCATACATTTTCCCACATATATCCATGTGGACAAAGAAAGAGTTAATTGGCGGGCCATGCTAAAGAGACCGGACTGATGGCCCTCTACTGCTTTCTGACAAAAATATTGATAGCTAATAACATGTACAATGGGGGGGGGGGGGTTCTCTTGGAATAAGCTCAGTCTTAAATTCCTAGAACTATTCAGAAGACCTGCTTCCTTCCACAGAAAGAATTATCAGCACTTAAGCAACAACTCATCAGTATGGAACATGAGATTGGGTGTCATATTTAGCCACTGTACAACTGTTTTGATTTGGGCATAATAGGAATCTTTGCTCAAAGAGGCAGAAAAATTGTTGTCCAAATGGCATAGTCTAGCAAACCCACTCCAGACTATGATGAAGTTGAGAACCCTGGTGTCTTTTGGGAAGTGAAGCAGAAAGACTTTAACTGATGCCACCACTCATTCACACAGATGCAAGGGGTAAATTATAGGAAGAAATCCAAAACTGGGACAGAAGATCTTATGCAGCAGATTTATGCATTAGTTCTGGATCATCTACAAACATTCTTTCAAATCACTGGTTGTCTAAGGGCACATCCTAATGTACACAATTTGAAGGAGCAGTCCTTATAATCCCAAAAGAATTTCAAGTTCTGGTTCAGTGTTGGGGGTGAGGGATCTCCACATATAAAGGAAAGAAGTAGCTTATTTAGCTTCTCCACCTTCAAGGAAAAATCCTACATAGAATAATTTTGGGGGAAGTCCAAGGTCCAATCAGATATGTGACTGGTGCCGATTCAGTGAACTCTCATGGCAAAAAGGATAGCGACAATAGTTTAAGAAAATGTGCTGACTCTGATGCTGATCAGCAAAGAGGGTAACAGAAACTGCACCCTACAGTCCATTTTAAGCATGAATGTTACATGTATTGGAGAGAGTGCAAATCACCGATTGGCCTGGCCTTTGCATTCTTTATTCTCAATATTTTTTTTTTCCTTAGACAGGTATGTGACTCACACTGAAAGTTGTGAAACCATCTCGTTTGTCTTTAATCCCACATCTTTTATTACCCCTGTTTTAGATAGTTCTCTCCCTGTGCACAGGACCATCCTGGAATAATATCACTTAGAAGTAGAGAGCTTGTTTTGTAATGACTGCTCTGTCTTTCAGGGTACTAAGTTAAGCTTTCTCCTCATACCTTTCTTTTCTCCCTTTCTTGCAAAGTGCTGACTTGAATTGTTCAAGTGCATTGGTGAAATTATAACTATTACTGACTTGCCCTTCGTGAGACTAGTGCAGTACAGACCATACTAACATGACATGCCACCTTTTTTAATAGTATACATGTACACATTTATGGGTCATTCAGTACTAAAGAATATGCTTTAAGCTATCAGCACAATATTCTGTAAAGGTGGTCTGAAATGATGGGAAGGGTTGTTGTTGTTTGTCTTTCGGCTTTTCCCGGTAAGGGGTGGCCACAGCAGAACTCCGGTCCACTAATGATTGGCAGTAGATTTTTATGAAACGCTGAGGTGCCAGCTCGATGCTCAACCTTCAACGAAGGCACGCCCATTTATGCACGCATGTCTTTTGAATGCTACCCAACCACAGGGAGGACATGCAGATTCCACACAGAAGGCACTCCCAAGCCCAGCTGAGAATCAAACAGGAGAACCTCTTGCTGTGAGGTAACAACGCTACCACTGTACCACCGTGGGAAGGGTTGTAGGGTATATTAAAAAAACAATAATGTGTGTGCTGAAAAGTTACATGCCTAAGGTGGTCATTTATCCTTTAGCAGGGTAGTAGATATATTAATGACTGTGATCTTCATCTCAGTCTGCAAATAGGGTTCAAAGTTTAGTTTAATACTTTTTGAAATGGCAGCAAGTCTCTTGCTATGCCGACATGATTTTAAACCTTTCAACTGTAAATCATGTTCTTTCATTTTAATTTTCAGTGAAAAGCAGACAAGTGGGGGAGTGAGAAGGTGGTGATGGGAGAATTGTGCATCTTCTGTGTTTGGTGATTAACTGCATTTGAAGATGTTAAGTGCTTTTGGCACATAGATTCAGGCACACTCTAAATGAGGTGTGGAGGGGGAAATAAGCCATATAGAGGCACGTAAATAAATCTTACTTGAATTTTCATCTTCTCCTTCCTCTGTAAATAGAAACAAGCACCTAGACAGACAGATATGAGTATTAGCATCTCATTAGAGAAGCAAAGTATCTTTTGCTAAAATGAGATGGTCCCCTGTCTCCATCTGGATTTCTCAGGGACTCCCAAGCTTTCTGGTAGCTTGTCAGTCAATGCATTTTTTTTTCTGCTGGGCACATATGGACACCTTCCTTATCACTTCTCTTTTTTTCGTGTTTTATTTCTTTGTGCAAAAGTACTTTCCTGATAAGAGGTTTTTCTTGAGGGAATATACTTGACTTGTTCATTGTGAAATTAGCACTTTAGCTGTAACAGGCAAGACCCTGGGCAGATGCATTCAGGTACTTTTACGTATTTTTTTGGTGTGTGCCTTGCTATATATGTATATATATATATATATATATATATATATATATATATATATATATGTATGTATGTATATACATTTATTTATTGAAGACTTTAATTTCTCTAATGTTTAGAAACTCAGACTTTCTTCTAGGTATGGTTGTTCCTTATGTGTGAAACCTGCCTTGTCTTATGTCATGAGACTAGCTGGGCTTTTTCTACCAGTATGTATGCAAGTGATGATAGAAAAGGCTGTTGTTAAACTGCTTTGTAGTCTGCAGTCAGCTACTACCCATTTTATTGCACAAACCAGATCTAAGCAGTGAAATGTATATATGGCCTTGGGACGCATCACGGAAACTGTATATAACGTTTGCTTAGAATGTCAAGAAGGTGAAGGTTATTCTTTGCTGGGGGGGGTATATGTATGTTTTATGTAGTAGTTGGATTTCATCACTGATTTTATCAAATATTCTCACACTGTAGTCATACTTTCTTTAATTGCTTACATACTAGTCATACAGACATATTTTAATACTCCTATGTAAACCTGTTTTTGAGTGTATGTTATATGACTACTTATAGAAAAGACAAACGTGATATTCTAGCATTCTGCAGTATGATATGTTTTATATTGCTGTGTAAATAAATAGCTTATCATAATATTTATTCCTTACTTTTGTTTTTAATATTGTAGGGATGTTTAAAAGGAGTGGACTTGTCTTTTATGATTGTACTTTTATAATATACTACATAAGATGTAGGTGCTAGTTTAAAAAATATAATTGATGTTATAATAGATTTGTGATGCTATCCTTCTCTGGGCTGTTTGCAATATGAAGTAAATAGGCTTTGTTAAATTTCAGTCATATCAGCTTTCTGCAGACAACGCTGGAATGTGTTTATTTCAGAGGAACAGGGATAACTAATTGGCTGAAATCCAAAAGATTATTTTGAAATGTTAAAATTTTGGGGGCCTGAAAAATGTTCTTTTGGAAACAAAATCAAGTCCATAAGAGAAACTCGGCTGGGTGTTGGTAGTGTTTCAGTCTGTCATAGGGTGTTAAACCAAACCCACAGGACGTCTTCAGAATTTTCTAGAAGGGGAAAATGGGATTAAATGGAGAAAGTAAGTTTTTCCAGAGGTTCTTTAATGGGACATTGGTAAGCCCATATTCCTAATAAATGTATACATAAAAATGTTGCCAAAATAGATATTGCCTGGTCAGGCATATGCTTGCCCCCTGATTATACAGAAAGGGCAGGAGTGTTCTGATGATGGTCATCAGAGTTGTGACAATTGTTTTTTCACCTCTGTTTTGGATAAGTCAAGACTGGAAAAAGACTGGGATGGGGTTGTGTTATTTGAGCTAAAGAAGCCCTTTGAGATTATTGTCATTCTTAAGGAAACCTGATATAGTACTCCTGTGCTTTATACACACACACACACACACACACACACACACACATATATATATATATATATATATATATATATATATATAGATAGATAGATAGATATAATATATATACACACACACACACACACATATATATATATATATATATATATATATATATATATATATATATATAGTAATGGAGACGTGTCAAAGACAATGCGTATATATATATCTTTGTACTAGGCAAAGATGTCACCCTCAAACACCCTTTCTCTGAACTTTTCATTTGTCCATAGAGAAATTAGTGTTGAAGGTAATCAAGGAACTTTTATTTATGGCCAGAGTAAATCACTGTTTTACTTATTTTAAGATAATTCAAAAGCAACAACAAGAACAAAAAAAGTAACCAAATATGCAAGTAAGAGCTGTAGAGAAATAAAATAAGACTATCTTGTATAAGAAAACTGCAGAGAAATATATTCACAAAAAACAAGAGTGTATTGATTTTGATTGTTTAGCTGCTTTAGACATTTCATTTCTAACATGGAAAGTCACTCTGCAGTTAGACAATCTAAATGAGAATGGTTTTGTCACATGTACCCAAATAAACAAGTTGTAGGTGTAGGTAAGTGGAAATCTAAAATTAACATCTGTATCGTCCATATGAACCAAAAAGACCAAAAGATATTTTAAAATGAAACAAAGTTCTAAAGACGCTGTGTTATATTTTAGGAATGAAAGTACTAAACTTATTAGATATGTTGTGAATAAATTAGTATTTAATATTGTCCATAATTTGTTTATAAACTCTGAAATTATTTACAGTGATAACACGTTTTAATTAAAAAAGAATAACTGAAAGACTGGAAATTGTTATAATTACTGTTTTAAGCCTATTATATATGAAGATAATTGTATTATCATAGGTATTTGACAGCATTAGCTAATGTTACTATGTGCTTATTGTTATTCTCTGGAAATGTTTGCACATATATAAAACTCTAATAATAACAATATATTATATATAACAATATATATATATATATATAAAACAATATATGAAGTTCACAGATTAAGTGGACAAAAGTGCTCAACGTTTTAACTGTTGGATTGTTTTTCAGTTTATTAAACTGTTGAGGTTTACAGATTAAGTGGACAATAGCAATCATCTTTTTAACTGTCAGATTATTTCAGTATATTAAACTCTTTATTTTAAATATGGTTTTCATACAGCTTTTCTCCTTAGCATCCATAGTTGTTTATGTTTGGCTTAGTTAAAACTATTAGTATAGGTATAGCTTAACAAAATTATTTAATTTCAGTATGTGAAAGTAAAGTCAGTTTATGTTACTCTTTACTGTATTTTATTCACAAGATACTAGAATTCACATTTTAGGATATAACAGGACAGAAACGTTAACCACACATAAAACAGTGCAGTTAAGAGACATGCACAGCATACTAGTCTCTAGCGCAAAGTTTCATATGAAAGATTAAGCTGATAAGAAAATATCACAAGTAAATAGTAAATGTACAACCAAGGCACACAAAAACAACCAATAAATTCCAAAATAAAGGAAACATATATGCATATATATTTATGAAACTTTATATGAAGTGTTCCTTTTAATATGGCTTGTCCTGCTTAATTGGTTGACAATTTAGGTAATTTATTAATGTATATAAAGCTGTTTTGTGTTTGTCAGTCCACATCTGACAAAGTTGTTATGAACGAAAATGTAATGTACATGGTGAAATGTTAATGTGGTGTGTGTTTTTATCTGGCTGAATAAACGTCCTTTTATTGCTATCCTGTTGGCGTCTTTGTGTCCCTGGGCACTTTTGGAATTTATTGATAAGAAAATATACATCTCTTATTTGCAGGACTGTAATTCTACAATGTCACTTGATTAATACAAACAATCCAATAAAGAAAAATATATTTTAATGCATACATTTTTAAAGGGGACACAAGCCACTAGCTATGTCAGAAAATGATTCTGAGTATAAATTTAGAGGGCTCAATATCAGATGGCATGCTTCAAGTATACTGTGGTATATTGAAGTTTTTACAGTTACATTAAGATCTCAAGATCCAAACTTATGAATGTATGCAGTGCTATACGTCTCTATGTGTAATAGCACACACACACATATCCACAGCACACAGGAATCCATGCTTACCTATTTCAGAATGTCTATTTCGAGTAAATGAAAACTGGGCAGGAAACAACGCAATATCTGACAGCAGATTCAATGAACTTATTTCTGTAGTCTGGTTCAGTTCTTTTCTTTTTTAATTCAGTTTTTATTCCCATTATTTTACAACACAAAATTAAATTAGCAATGATGAATAGCATGAATGGAGGGAATAAAAGTTTAGATTTCCTAAAATCTCCTCTTAACAACATAAGAATTAATATTACACCAATAAACAGTAATATGTAGGCAGTACAGAATATATCTATCTTGCCAACCTACTAGCTGTTAAGCTCAACAGTGAAGTAATGTTGAAAGTCAATATAACTGTAACATAATTCATATCCTTTGTATTATTGTAGCATTTTAAGTTCAGAAATTCAGTCTATAAGTTATGTGATATAATCAAAGCATACCAAATACAAGATATTTATTGTTCCCCTAATGAGGCCAGATGGCTTAGTGGTTAAGGTCTTCGCCTCCCATACAAAAGGTACAAGATTTGATCCTGACCTCTGACCAATGCCTGTTTGGAATTTGCATGTTGTCCCTGTGTCTCCGTGGGGTTTTCTCCCATGTCTGAAAAAAATGCTGAGTGTTTCCATCTCAAACTCACCAATGAATTGGAGCTGTGAGCAGACTCTACATGTTGCCCTATAGGGGGAAGAGTTGTATAGACCAACTGCTTTGGGCATCTACTGTGGTTCACAGTATCCTCAAGATAGGAGAACACAGATCACAGACTGTGCCCCGTGGCAGGACTAGCCACTTGATGGTGTAAAATATGGCTCTAGGTGATTCGGTCAAGTGACTAATGTCACCAAAAATGGGCATGGGTAGTTACCGGTAATAAGTGGGTTGAGGACCCCAGCCTGGCCTACTCTGACCCACACCAGGGACCCTTGCTAATGGTAGGAGGGGGTATATGTGCCCCTATTGGCCATTGTGTGCCCACCATAAAGCCCAGCAGCCCTGGGTCAATAAGCTACTGGCTGGCCAATGTCTAGTTTGTTCAGCCTGGGTTACCTGGGATAGCTCTTTTGAGTGAAAGCTGGATGCAAAACCAACCAACCTGCCAAACATAAACTGAGAATTGCTATAGGTTCACTGACAGGATGCAGCTTGGAAGTGGATGACATGATGATATGGAGGAGGCTGGACATCCTATGTATCCAAGAGATGAGATGGAAGGGCAGTGCAGCAAAGCCGCTTGGGATCCCACGGCTTCAGAAGGCAGTAAGGGGACTCATGGCAGTCAGACTCCAGTGTAATGATAGGGCAGTCTTCATAACCTCAGCCTATGGTTCACAGCAGGGTTGTGATAGTGAGGAAAAGAGTGCATTCAGACAGCAATTGCAGGACCTACTAGATAAAGTAGGACAACATGAATTGGTGTTAATAATGGGTAACTTAAATGCACATATTGGGGCAGACATAACATGATATGAGGACTGCCTGGGTTCACATGGCTGGGGGAACAGGAATAAAGAAGGAGGAGAAGCCATTCTAGACTTCTGTCTGGCAAATGGCTTGGTAGTGGCTATCACATGGTTCACAAAGAGAGACAGTCACAAGATCACATACAAGAGTAGCCAACATGTAACTCAAGTAGACTTTCTCCTAGTTAGGAAAAGACACTGGGGTAGAATCCATGACTGCAAAGTCATCCCCAGTGAAACAGTCGGCCTACAGCATAAAGCACTAGTTGCCACAATCAGCTGCAAGCAGTGGTCAGAGAAGGCTCTAAAGTCAACAGCGATCAGGCTGAAGACCTGGACGTTGACTGGAGAGAAAGTACAACAGTTCATGGAATTACTCAGGGCTTTAGCACCTCAAGAAGCGGAGGAAATAGGTGAAGATGAAGAAGAATGGCAACGCCTAAGAACAGCATGTGTTAGGACTACAGAAAAGATATGTGGCTGAGCCAGTTATGGAAATAAGGTACATAAGGAAAGCTGGTAGTGGAATTCAGAAGTCATCAAAAGAAAGAAGGAATGCAGGAAGAAGTGGGAGACTCATCAGGCTAGGAAGGACTACTGGTTGACTAACAAAGATGCTAAGAAAGAAGTTGCAATAGCAAAGAATAGGGCATCAGAGGTACTCTACCAACTTCTGGAAAGTGACTCAGTAAGGGGAACAAAGAAACTATATCAGGTTGCAAGGTAAAGACAGAAAGATAAAGACGATACTCAGACACTCTTCATAAGGGATGCCATCAACAACCTGCTACCAGTCCAGAGGACATCAAAGGTAGATGAAAGGAGTATTTCCAGCAGCTTCTGAATTAAGAAAACCCCACAGAAGCTGTACTGCCCTAGAAACAGCCTACGATGACAGAAGAAGAGGAGCTCACCCTAGAAAAAGTAAAAGCAGCACTAAGGAAGATAAAGTCAGGGAAAGCAGCAGGCTCAGATGAGGTCACAGCAGATTTGATAAAGATGCTGGGTGAGATAGGGGAGAAATGGCTCCTGAGGGTACTAATAGCAGTGTGGAGAGAAAGGTATATCACAGATGACTACAGAATAAGCATACTCATGCCAGTATACAAGAACAAAGGGGAGATCCACAACTGTGGGCAGTACAGAGGCATCAAACTCCTATCACATTGCATGAAAGTTCTGGAGAGGGTGATTGATAAAAGGATACACAAAGTAGTAGAATGTAAGATGGGACATGAGCAGTTTGGATTCAGATCAGGATGCAGCACAAATGACCCGATGTTTGCATTGAGAGAGATACTTGAGAAGAAGCTAGAGATGAGGAGAGAGTCCAACTGGGCATTCCTAGTCTTGGAGAAAGCATATGACAAGGTCCCAAGAAAGCTGATCTGAGCAGTACTTTGGTGGTTTGAAGTCTCAGAAACACTGGTAGAATTAGTGCAGGCTATTTACAAGGACCCAATGACTCAAGTATGAACAGTATTCGGCCTCACAGAGGGGTTCCCAGTGGGAGTGGGTGTACATCAAGGTTCAGCTTTGAACCCACTGCTGTGCATACTGGTGATGGACTACATTAGTAAACAGGTTGGAGGGGATGGATCAACAAAGCTGCTGTATGCAGACAATGTGGCAATACAGGCAGACTCTGAGCTAGAACTTCAGCAAAGGATAAGAGAATGGAATGCAAATCTGAAGGCACATGGGATGAAGCTAAGAACAGATAAGAAAGCAGTAATGACATCAAACTGGGGAAATCAGAAGAAGCTGAGAATAGAGATAGAAGGGAAGATAGTGGAATAGGTCAAGTATCTGGGAGGGGTAGAAGAGGAAAAGGGTAGTCTGAATGAAGAGGTCAAAGCTAGAATCAGAGGGGCTGCAGCCAATTGGCATAGAGTATCAGGTGTAGTCTGTGACAGAAGAATGCCAAAGAAGCTGAAAAGTAAGGTGTACAAGACAGTGGTGCAACCAGTTCTACTGTATGGTACAGAAACATGGGCAGTAAAGGCAGAACAGTTGAAGAAGGTAGAGATGATGGACATGAAGTGCCTGAGAAAGGTGGTAGGATGCACACTGTGGGACAGATAAAGAAATGAGGACACAAGAGCAGAAGCCAAAGTAGCTCCAATTGCAGAAAAGATCAAAGAGAACAGATTACCGTGGTTTGGGCACTTATGTAGAAAAGCAGAAGACAATCTGGTGAGGAAGATTTGGGACAGACAGGAAGAAGGTAAGAAGAAGTGAGGACATCCAGCAAAGAGGTGGATGGATTGTGTGAAAGAAGATATGTGACAGTCAGGCATTAGTAATGAAGAAGGCAGGAGTGTGATACAGTCAGGCATTAGTAATGAAGAAGGCAGGAGTGTGATACTGAATCGAGAGAGTTGGTGACATTTAGCACGATACCCCAACCCCATGTAGAAAAATCGGAAAAAAGGGGCTGATGATGATGATAATAGGCAGTCATACTTTAAGTGAAGACACAACTTAAATTTTGCATTTAGTGATAAAATACAGCAGCTCACTCATTTAGGCTAATGAAATTCCATACAGAGAAAACAGTGTCTGATAAAGAATAAATAATTAGTTTTTTTTAACATAAAATAACAAAATGTGTTATCATGAGAGTCCCAGCACCCATATCCAACCTGTCTAACATAACATAGAATAAAAGACGCAATTGTTGTTTTGGGTTTCAGCCTCCTCAAACAACATTAGAGTTTAAATAGGCATAGATCAGATACCCAAAACAATCCCCAGGATTCATTAAAATCCATGTAGGCTTCGTGTAGAGCCTATGTGGAATGTACCCATATATATGGCCACAGTTCCCCCTCTGTAGTGTGCCAAGCATATCAATCATGGTGCACTGCCAAGGAAGAGCATAGTAACAGTGATACTGAATCCGTGTAGCCAGAAGTGCTGAGGCTGGTCCGATGTTATGTACATGTTGAAGCTCCCTGTAAAGTTCCTTGCTGCAGTTAAAGTGTGCAGTGAACTAATCGTTTGTGTTTTAAATGTCTAATTATTTGTTGAATTATTTATTTATTTATTTTTATTTAATGCCCATTTGCTCTGCGTGACACAGAATGCAACAATGCCAAGATGTGCTTACACAGAGACAGCAGACACCTGCCAGACATCTAAAAATAGAAATGGATGTACTTAATAATTTATTTTTGCTTTTGTTTAAGCCCATTTAAGCAGACTTGCAAGGTGCTCCGCATTAGCTTAGCAGCATATGTGAAGGTACACTAGCATGTATACTATTCAAGTAGCTAAATGGGTAGAGTGATTACCTAAAGCTTTGTAGGTCCTGGGTTCGAGTCCCTAGCAGACATACCATTTGTTTAATGTAATCTAAATTTTTGTTTAAATTAAAAACATAACTTACATTTGGAAGAACTGTACAGTGCTAAGCACTGTTTAAACATGATTAATGGCCACTTTTGTTTGCCTGTTGCTAAGCTTCACTAAAATCTGGGTTGTGCAAGTTTTTGTGATGCCCAACTCCTCTTGGCTGGTTTGCACAATGCTAAGCACTGTGGAGCTTTTTGGAATGTTACTGAATGATGTGTATGGGTGGAAAAACAACCTATATTATGGGCAAAAGGTGGAAATTCTGCAGCATTCATTGAAGTGTATCTAAATGACAGTATTTCAGGTGGTGTAGAGAGGGGTGTGCAGGAGTCTATGGTTTTTGTTGGGGTCCTGATATGCAGTTATGAACCTAAGCTGTTGCAGGGCAATTACCAGGGCACAGAATGTAAGGCTGAGGCCTGAGATGGGTTGGCCAGGGACCATACCAGCTCTACTACTATCCCCACACTGGTGAGCAGTATTGCCAATACTATGATGACCTGAAGTGTAGAAAGAGGGGAGCTTTGGACACTTGGGTCCAAGTGTTGAGGGATGGGCATGCCCCAGACATATGTAAGTATTTGTTCCAGTATTTTACTAAAATACAAGCTGAATCTGTGCAAAACAGGTTTGCATAATGGTGTGCTTCTCTTCCAACAGCTGCAGTTGAGAGGGCTTTCAACATACAGTCCTATGCTGGACACATGGTCAGGTTGCACTGTGAGTGTGGCAATTATGGATATATTATGCAAACTGTAGTGTAATAAACAATAAAGAATAAATAATGGTACTGCAATAAGGAATAAACAATACAAACTGTAGTGCAATAAATGTGCAATTAGAGGTGTAGTGCAATAAATGAACAATAACAACTGTATTGCAATAAACACTAAACAATACCAATAACAGTAAGCAAAAAGGTGTACAGCAGGATTGTGGTGTCATAACATAATTGCACTACAGATCTATGCATTGTACGGGTACTGTAAGGTTGCTAAGTCAAGTGTAAAACTGTAATAACTGTAGAATGCAAGAGTAATGGCCTTAATAATGTATTGCTCAACTCATAATATGATTCAAGGTTGCCTGCAGGCCTATCTCAGTCATGTAATGCTGTGCTTTACTCCAACTACAGGAACAAAAGATATATGGTTGAGGTAGCCCACTTTATGGGCAGATACTTTGTGTAGACTTCACAGATATCAAGCAGCCATAGCAATAAAGTGTTAAGCAGCGTTGTATTTTCCTAAATAAATCTGTCTTGATATTTGCATTAGGACTGTGTTCATTGCATAAAGGTATGTTTTTCTCTCTCTCTCCACACTTTATCTTCTTTAAGTTATTATTGTGATTTATTATAATGATTTAATATTATCATATTTTGTTAAACTAACTGTATTATTGGCCTTATGGTTTAATTCACACTGGCTTGCAGTTAACATACTTACTGTTACGTTTCTAAATGTTGTGTTACACATAATATACCTTAATATGTATTTGCATTAATAAATATTATGTTCCATTCTGTTAATTCATAAATTTTTTTGGTTATTACTAACCTTAATTTATTGTTATAACTAGGCTGTAAACCAGAGAGTACAACTGCAGTTAAACAGCACCAGTAACCAAAGAAATGTGGCTAGGGCACACAGTCACAAAGGGCCACATGCAAGGAGATAAAAAAAAAAAAAACTTTAATTGCAAGTAAACACAAGTGTCTTTTATCTCCTTGCGTGTGGCCCTTTGTGACTGTGTGCCCAAGCCCCATTTTCTTTGGTTATCGGTATTGTTATAACTACTCTACTATAGCTCATCAAAGTTAAGTTAAACAGTTCTTTGTGAACTGCCCACCTTGCCTTCTCTGGCCGTGGCACCAGGTTGCAGCACATTTGGAACCCAGCCTGGTGCTGTCACTTCTACTGCCCCTGCACTACCTGTGGTGTTGGGTAGTAATGCTCCACAGGACAGGGGTGGCCCCCTTCTGGAAGTGGTGGTGGAGGGGAGTTGTCATCCATGATGAACTGCCAGGTTTGCTGTGTAGGATCATCTACTGTGGGTTTGGATGATGCCTGCATCAGATAGAGAACATGCTGGCTACCCTGGTGGAGCAGGCTTACTCCAGAGCCCAGCCTCCACCTCTGCCACTCTCGGGACAGTGACAGAGCATTGCTGACAGTCCCATGGGTGAGGATGTGAGTCATGCTGCTACCTTGTGGTGGCACATTAGACTGATATTCCACAACACCCTCCCCATCCAAGGTGTTACCCCCCTTTTAACCCCTCTTGTGTCACACACCACCCCTGTCTGCTGCCTTGTCTGTCTTGTCTGCTTCAAAAGCTTCCTCACCTACCCAACTTACTTCCCCCACACATACCTATGTCCCTTCCCCAACATTCCAGTCTCACCTTAAAAAAAAATGGGCACCCGTCCCAAAAAAATTATCTTCCCATACAGTGGTAGCGTTGTCATCTCACAGCAAGACACTCTCCCTTTCAATTCTCGGCTGGAGCGCCTTCTGTGTGGAGTCTGCATGTCCTCCCCACAGTCGAGTAGCGTTCGAAAGACATGTGTGAATGGGTGTGCCTTTGTTGAAGGTTGGTCGTCAAGCTGGCACCTCAGCACCGTAAAAATCTACTGCTAATCATTAGCAGACTGGAGTTCTGCTGTGGCAACCCCTAACCGAGAAAAGCCGAAAGAAAAAACAACAACAGCAGTGCTCTACATGTCATACACATGTCCACTGGAAACACATAATTTTGTTCAATTGGCTTAACAATGCAATTATGGTGCGCTCACCCCTCTCTGTTGGTGTTAGAGTCCAAAGTCATCTGCAAATTCTTTCAACATGCACAGTTGTTGTACAAGAAATGGATAGTTATGGTTGTTTCCTACACCCTTCCTGCACATACCTACCTACCTGACTTTCAGTATGTTTTTTACGCCTGCTTGCACCCCATTTAATCACTTTCCTATTTCCCCATTTTTCTATTCTTTATATATTTTTAGCGAGATGCTGGGTGATACTCTGCATCACGCAGCTTCACTAAGCTCAGCTAAATGGAGCTAAATTGATATATGTGTTTTAAATGATAATAAACTTGCAAAATAAACATCTGTCCCCTGTTTGGAACCCAAGACCATCCACCTGTAGACTACTACACTAACATGCCACGCCATACAGCTATTAATTAAAACAGGTGGTTTAAGCAAAACATAGTAATTGCATATTACACTCATTAAGCATGTTTAAGCAGAGCTGCACACCGAGACAAGTTGCGCAAACTTGCTTAAAGGTAAATGGAAAAATTGGGAGTGCACCTTGGAGTCTGATGCAAGAGTACACCACTAGAAAGTCAAACATAGAATAATGGATGTAAGTGAGATTTGTAATAGCAGGTATATGCCCCTTTTATCAACAATGTTTACAAATACACCTGCTAAGGCATTACTGGCAAAACACATGTTCAACTTGGACCCTGGTCCACAAATACATCCATATAAAGACATGCACATAATGATGGCTGTAAAAAAGTATGTAACAGGCTGTATGTGTCTACTTATTTCTTGCAAATACACCTGTCATAACACTGACTCAGTAGCTTAGTCTGTTAAATCCCTTGCAAACAGTACATTTTTCCACACAGAGTCCTGAGTTCAAATCCAGTGGTGTGTAGCATTTAAATTACATCATTGTGAAACCAATAATTAATAACTGAGTCATGCACTCTTTATCAAGACAACAATGCATTTCAAATTAAATGTCTGCCTGTCACTGATGGAAGTCACAGGCTTGCAGATAGGAACGCACTTCACATATTCCTATAGCAAAACTAGAAGTGCATAAAGTGTTACGTCATTCATTTATATTCATTCGCAAAACAGGGAACAGTGGGCAGCAGTGTAGGCTGACCTTGTCCATGACATGAATGCCACAGGTCATCAGAGCAGGACATCTAAGCATGTTCGACACTGTGCAATGGACATGATCAATGCTGCATGCAGAAGAGCAACAGATGTAGCCAGGGATCATGGCATCACCAGTGGAGGGCCTGCAGTGGAACAACCACTCTCAGCTACTGAGGAATTCCTGGCAAACCTAGGCAAACATGACAGCTCTCAGGCATCCATCACACCATACATCGTAAATGTGGATGCCACAGTTTCCAAGGCAAAGGAGCATGCAGGTAATCTTACTTTGATTAGCATTGTAATATTGTAGCATTCAGTGTGTCAGGCTCTACATACTTTTACGTGGGTACCAGGTCTGTGTTCTTTTTTGGGGGGGGGTTAACTGTGTTTGACTCTTATGCTCAGATGTTGACCGATATAGCAATTGACAAAGTAGCTACTGCAAATGTGAGATATATGGATGTATTACCTTGTTGCGGTGCAACATGCAGTCGTACTCACATTTCCTCTCCTTCAACTTTTCACATGTCTGTCAGGTATCAGACAAGGTCATGGTCCTGCTCCTGGTAAGCACAACACTGTTTTGTTATAGGTGTAGGTTTACAGCAATGTAATCCCTATAGTGTCATCCCAGGCCTGCTGCCTGGATTGGTGTATTGTTGGCGTAATTGCCAACTGCAAAAACATTTTCTGACTGTACACATGTTAGAGTTATTCGTATGCCTTGTAGATGTGACCACACTGATAGATGGGGCGGTATTGCCAGGACATTGCAGATTGCCATATGTGTCAACTGTGCAGAGTATTCCCAAATGTCAACAGCATGCCTCATTGTTGCTGATGAGATTGCTGCATAAAAAGCTTTTATTTAAAAGTGACTACAGCTGTTTGTGGGAAAAGTAATGTCCTCTTTCCCTACTATATGAGGTTGGCATTTCAACAAGTCTGTAATAGTGTCAACAGTGTATAGAGCTGTACATATATTGCAACATATTACTGCAGAGCGTAATAGTGTAGGCATTAATGTACTGCTTTTTCCTTTCTTATCACAGGTGACCAGGGAGGTTTGTCTCTGTCTCCTACACAGCCTGCTGTCAGTGTCTCTTCAGACTCTGATGATGATGGTGGCCACAGTGAGGGATGGGTGGGGGTTTCAGGGGCTAAATTTGTCCCAGAGGTTGACATCACTCTTCTGCCCTCATTGTCACCACACACAGTCAGTATGCCTACACATACCCAGTCCCCGGAGGCCACAGATATTGGACAGTCAGAGGGTGGGGACATTGAACAGAAAGTGTGGCAACTATGGAGTCAGAGTAGACAGTGGCCATAGCCAGACAGCTGGTGAGGTTCCACACAGGTGGATTGATATGGGTGCTTGTAGGAGGCCTACTGTCCTTCCACCAACTGTTGCAGGTGTCACATCACAGTTCTAGACATATGTTTCGGACTGTCATGGAGGCACAGGCATGTTCTGAAATGGAACCCCAGACAGATGCTCAGGGCTATGGATGCAGTACATTCTAACATCTGTTACTGCCTCCACTGCATTTGTGACAACCTGGATCAGTTCACTGATGCAGTGGAAAGAAGATGGGTTGAGACAGTATCTGTCTTGGAACACACAGCGTCTGTGCTGGAGCGTGTGGTTAGAGTTGAGCATTTGCCTCATGGACATAGGTCAGCAACCCCATCTGCTGAGAACCCACGTGGCTGTGCACAATCACGCTCCTGTAGTGTCAGTACATCAAGCACTACAGAGGGGGGGGGGTGCTGTCCACACCAAGATGTGGCAGACCATGGGCTCATGGTCCTGGGTGGTCTTGTAGAGGACACAGTCCCAGCAGATAGCAGTCACCGTTAGGTACTAGCATTACTTCTGACCTTGGGTTTGGGGTGCCAGTGCAACTCCTGGCAGAGCCAGTTCCAGTGTTCGGTGCCAGAGACAGTGAACTGTCAGCTCTACCATGCATGGTTCAAAGCTGCCCATCATACACACATGTAGGGCTAGCACTGAGCTTGACTGTGTACACACACACACACACACACACACACACACACACACACACACACACACACACACACACACACACACTGCTGTCAAATGCAGGTCACCTACAGACACACATGGCACATTTCTATGGTCCATCCTGCCTGCTTCCCTTCCTGACTCACACACATGCTGTCAACCTTTTGGTTCAGCCTAGGCCTCCTGCACCCCCACACAACACCCTGTGGAAGTGATGATACCTGTGCCACATCCCTGTCATCCTCGTCATCAATGCAGGGAAATGAAGCTATATGTCTGATGCACAGGGTGACTATATAAATTAACATGTACTTGTGTAATGCATTATTGTTTTGCCATGCCACTTGTACTGATTACTGACTGATATTGTATGCTGTAATGAGTAAGCCACATAATTTTGTGTACCTTATGTTGTATGATGTTGTAATGGCTGTATACTTACACAATGAAAGGTGTGTCACAAACCTGTTTTTGTTTCTGTTTCAGGATTCTGTTGGGGAAACCTATGGATACACAGTGGCAATAAAGCCATAGACATCACAGCACAGGATAGAATGTCAGCACAGAAGAAATATGTCTTCAGCAAGGTACAGGACTATAGGTGCATGGCTCCTTATCCCATGGTGTAACCTGAATATAATGTGTGTCTCAGCAGATGTGTGCTTCACATGCATGGGGAGGCCTGTTACATATAGTGTGTACTGTCTGTGTTACATACCTGTCTCTCCAGCATGTATTAGTCCTGTCATGGATACGTGGGAGGTACACAGTGGGAACTGATACCTCCCTGTATGGCAGCCATACACATCCTGTTCAAAGGAGACAGACTACACATGTACGGTCTTGACACGGACTCCATAGGACATGTTATATGCAATGTGTATTGCTGTACCATGGAACTTTTAGGGCTGCAACAGTTGTAAGATATGCCTGTGTAGTGACATAGCAAGGATGCCATTGTACACAATTAGGTGTGATGAGTGCCACATTCAGTATAGCAATGACAGTCTGGGAGTTACATCACAAACCTTTCTCTTTAGGTTGTTCAACATTGAATGCATCCCTACATCTTACCAACCAGTGACAGTCAAAGGCTACATTACTCTGTATGTCCATAAGTCCATGAGTAATGGCTCAACTGTGTGTGGTGTGCAGACACTACTATATTTCCCAGGGGTGGATGACTTTCCAAAGGATAGTATTGTGCAGTCATTGCCATTTAGTATTTGTCAGTGGCTCAGACAACAACTGAATATGTGTCTCAGGCCATTCTGGATAACTGTTGGTTCTGTGTGGGATTCAGTGACAACTCCTGATATGCAGTCACCTGGTAATGTAGTCAACCAGAGGACACTGACAGTGGCTATGACTGCAGAGAAGGAATGGCTAGAAGGGGTACACCATCAATGATGTCTGGTGAAATCCACTGGTACTTGGCATAATTGCAGCATTGGTCTCCCAATGCTATCTTCCCAGATTATAACTTTCAGACACTTACCTGCCCACCAGCTAACATAACACTCTGTAGATAACCTACACAGCTTCTAGTAAGGTTTGCTGGCCTAATATAGTCAACCACTTAGTCAGGCCATGGTAGATAGAGTGAGTAATATTTCTGTCATCTATTGCATAGTGTAACACTCAATGGGCTCCACCAGTTAGAGTTGGTAGGCATGATTTGGCCTTGAGGATAGCAAACAGTATGTGGGCCAGTGTCAGTAGGTATATGAGACTGTTACTGCTTGTATCCATGCTAACTCCTTTCATGACATTTCATGTCACATGAATCCGAGATCTGGGCACACTGCTTGGCACTACATGCTAGTCGTCCTTTGTGCAAACAAGTATTGCAGTTGCTTCCAGCATGTTCCAAGAAGACAATCATCCAAGGTGTCTGTACAGAGTGCAGACAAACATGTTAGTGAAGTGTAATATGTATACCCTATGAAGGTAAGGTGGTGGGTTTACGCAGGTATTCTGCAGTTGGACACTACCCAAGCGGTGTGTACTGGATGGACACAATTATCTTGTGAAGACTCTGTTAAGCATGGGAATCCACAGAATTGCTGGTGGCTGGCAACTTCTACTGCTGGTCTCACTGACACCACTCTCAAATAGGATACCATGCTCCAATACATTTTCTGTCATCACACTCAAACATTACTATGAAGCCCATGATGATAAGCAGGAAACAGCCTGTTTGTTTACCCATATAGCTGTCCCACATCATGAAAGGTTATGTTGGCTTCACATACCCTTTTCCAGGGGGTCTATATCAGTTGAGTGAAAACCCCTTTACGCGAATATGAATACATCGAACCACATTGCTCGAAGTACATAAACCTCGAACGTTCAAAATCGTGAATTCTGAAATGTCGATTTGTTTTGGTCGGCCCATCTGTGGTATAGTTCCATAAGGTAAGTGTGCAACAGATAGGACTTTAGGGTTAGGATTTGGGTTAATGTAAGTGCATAGATAGGTAATGTATGTAAGATTTAGTGTAGTGTTAGATGTAGAGTTTTTTTTAAGTGTATGTATGTGTGTTATTTATTTTGTTTGGGTGTATGTCTGTAGGGGAAGTGTGCGGTAGTTATGGACCTTAGGGTTAGAGAGGGGTTAAGGATAGTGCATAGATGGTTGTGTATGTGGGGTTTAGTGTAGTGTTGGAAGTAGGGTTTTGTTAAATGTATGTATGTGGATTATTTATTTTGTTTGGGTGTATGTCTGTAGGGTTTGGTAGGTGTATGTATGTGGTTTATTTATTTTGTTTGGGTAGGTACTAAGTAGCGGGTGGTGGGGTTGGCCGACTATGACAGTTCAATATTTTATTTTTCGCGGTTTAGCGCGTTCGGGATTTTCGTGGTTCGAGGTATAGGAGTCAATGTTTAGGTATTTGCATAAAGGGGTTTTCGCTCAACTGATATAGACCATTTTCTAGGTAGATGCCTTGATTAGCAATCTGGGCAATCAGTTGGTTTTGCATGTGTTGGTAGTATGTCACTAGGGAACTGACAAGAGGAGGATTAGTAGTACTGCTGTAGCACCACAATATAATGTACAATGGCCAGTGACATAGATGTCAAGTCTTGCTGTAACAATCAGCACACTCGTGATGAGCCATAGTAGGTGACAATTTACAGCTAGTCATGCATCCTGCCCTTTAACAGATTACTGGTGGATATCTGTATGACATGGCTGTGAGGCCTACTGCAGTGGACTGGCCACCTTTAGCCAATGTGTGTCCACCTGCCACATGTTCTAGACATGTCATACTGTACAGTTATGAATCCCAAACATGTCTGTGTTCCCACATCATGTAACACAACAACTAGTGCGGTGTCTAGTTGCTTGGTAGGCATCGTATGCTTGTGAGGCCAACGTAATGTCAGCAAAGTTGAACAAGTCTTCTATGCATGTACGGGCATCCACATCTTCACTGCAAGATGTGACTACAAACACTGTATATCAGGCTGCCAACCCCAAGGGTGTAGCAGCAAGACCCTACCTTTGCAGGACCTGCTGCTGAGATGTTGGGAGTGTCCCCACCCCTCTAGCCCTATGACACAAACAAAACATTTCACAGATGTGACTGCATTTCAAACCTTAGTGCCATAGTGTTTCCAAAAGCAGTCATTGCATATGGCAATGAGCATTATGCCAACATGCACAGCTCACATCCTGTACCACCTACACCCACATCACACACACACCTTGCATATGTGCAGCTGCTTACCAGACACATTGCCAAACAGACACCTGAGAAAATCTTGCCTCTGGGGTGCACAGTACACATGATACTGCATGCACCACTCTCTCACCGGTCAAACACCCAAGGCAAAATGCAAAATCACACCTCTTAGTCAGAGGTGATTACATTGTGAGACACTTTATTGTCTGTGTCAAGTGGCTACATATGGGAAAGATCACAGATAGCTGTCTGTGGGTTGACACAATAAGCCTTATCACACATTGCCACAAATCAAGGGACACCAGTTAACATATTTATTTATTTACATTTGTTAAACGGGTTGATTCAACTGGGCCAGAAGCCCATTTTCCATGGAGACCTGAGGAGAAAAGCTCCAGATTACAAAAACATTTCAAATTAAAATTCACACTCAACAATTTATAATATATATAATAATTCACACTTCAAGATAGTACAAAAATTAGAAGTACAACAGTGATAAATTAGAGAATTTGAAAAAAAACATATAGCACATCAGCAAGTAACATTTATACAAAGAGATATAAAAAAGACTATACATTGCAATATTCTACTCTTCACTTTTTAGAGGATGAGCTTACCAGGTAAACACCTAGTAGGTTACTAGTTAAGAGATAGGGAGAGAATATTGTAAATTTGCAAGTGGTGGGAATATGAAACAAGGGAGAAGAAGAGGTTAGGTAGGGTCATGGCAGGGGCAAGTCTTGGAGTTCAGAAGGTACAGTTTAAGTTCTTTTTTAAGGTGTAGAGGGTGGGTAATAGAGTGAATGTGTACAGGAAGTTTGCTCCAAGCTTGGGATAGGGAACATTTATACAGAAGTTTACCCGCATTTTTTTTAGATTCAGCAGCTAGTTTGAGGAAGGTAGAGGGGAGATTATCTGTGGAGGGTCAGTGGAGTTTAAGTTTCAGAAGAAGTGATTTGATGTAGGAAGTGGGAACAGGGTGGAAAGAGAAGAGGTTTTTGCTGAGTGGGTGGAGAGTGGGGGTAGGTGGAGTTTGATTTGAATGGTGTGAGTTTTTGGATCATGTCAATGAAATGTTTGTTGAGGAGGGTAGCAGTCTCTAGTGGTGATTTATTTGGAAAAGGGGAGGGGTTGGAAGGGTGGCCTGGAGACAACATATTGTTTAGAGCTAACCAGAACTTACATGGGTTGGATTTGCCATTGAGGTGGGCAGAGTTATAGTAGGATTTTTTATCATTATTGATTTGTTTCTTGACAAGATTCCTTAGTTGTCTATAGTTGTGTAACTGGGGTTGTTCTTTTTTTTTAACCCAGGCTTTACAAGCACTATCTCTTTTGTGCATAAGGGATCTGGTATCTTTGGAAAGCCAGGGAGCATAATTTGGTTTGAGCCTAATATAATGTTGACATCATAGTTACTGCAGGTGTGTACAACTAGGGACTTACGTCACCAGCCTGTATGCAGACACATGACTATGCTTAGCCAGTCTATGTCTCTTGTGGGTATACACATAGCTTTCAGGTGCAGTTGACCCTCACCTAGGATGATGGCTCCATACAGATGGAAATCTATGGAAGTCAATAATTGCCTTATATCATGTGGTGTAATCATCAGGGGATCTACTACATGTCTGACTGGGATGCCTTGCTCAACATACATCAATGCTTTACCAGTGATGGTGTTCATCTTTCACCCTTGAGATTTGGAGTACCAGCCATGGCTACTGACACCCCCACAATGCATCTTAGATGCACTGTTCAAGGAAAAGTCGGCAATGAGAGCACCATCTTTATACAACATTATGGTTATGCTGCTACACGGTGGGTATGGCAACACTGAACCCCACTCTGTGGAATGTGTCCCCACCCTGGATTATGCAGATATGTATGCAGCCAAGGTACATCTGGTTCCAGGCTGTGTACAACACCACAGTCATATCAGACTACATGTCCATCCACATCTTTACACCTCAAAATGACAGTGTTCAAGGTACTACAGGTAGTGTACAAATACTCATTAAGGATAGATACACATCCAGAGTTTGTGAAACACTGTGATTTCTCACAGACACTGCAAGTGCCATTCTGTACTGGAAGGGCACATAAGCAAGCAATAGCCAGCTACAGGAGCAGCTCCATGAATCCAGACACCCATTGTGCGTATTTGTATGTACATGTGTCTGTCAAGATATATCATTACACCATGGTGTGGGGTGGCATTAAGTGGCCACCAGCTGTGTTGATTAGTCATGCTGCAGCTCACTTGCCCAAAGGTTAGTATTCATCCTTAACTACAATGCCCTGGAGCAGTGCTGTGACATACCTCCAAGGAGAACCAATGTATTGCATCATGTGTTTAACAATATGGGTGACCACTGCAGCCCCCCAATATGAGGTCCTCCCTGGTGGGATCTAACCACAGATCGGTGTCATTAAAACTACCAGCACTAATCCTCCCTTGAAGATAATATAGACATATATTTCATCAAAGCCATTTATTACCTCCTATGGGATGATTTACATAGTTTGACTGCACCTTCCCCCTCTGATGGGACAGTCAAATATGCAGAGCTCTACACCCATGCATTATGCCAGCAGCATTGCCACTGCATGAACTCGGCTGTTCCTCACAGGAGGAATACAGGCTCCTCATGGTGCAACAAACCTGCCTGGTGGACAACTGCCATTATCAGGCTGTACAATAAGAGGTGGACATTGTTGTGTGACAGTTGGGGTGAAGGCCCCCCCCCCAAAATGGAGGCACAATCTCCTCAACTGAAACAACCACATAGTGTTGTGATGTGGTGTAGACACAGCAAGTGACAAAATTAGCCACCCACACAAAGCAGAACCACAAAGCACAATGTAGTTAGATATGTAACCTCGAAGTACAGGGCCAGATTGTTGGTGAATTCATGCATAATGATGCCACATAGAATGGGTCTGTACTCATGGCTAACCTGTAGTCCCACATGTTCTCCAACAGCTTCACTCCCCTGTCACCACCACATGTGACACATAGCATTCCTACAACCTGTCCCATAACTTCCATAGCTACAGAGCAGGTCATAAATGGCCTCTCTGTGGGGGATACACAGTATCTATTGGATATGCTAACATCCAAGGCAGCATCCTACATGGGATCTGTCATAAATTACTAACACCATTGCGAACACCTTACAATCATACTGAGACCACTGGCTGGACCCCAGCTGACTGGACAATGGCAACTGTTATACCTTTGCATAGAGGTGGTGCATGCTCTGACCACCAGAACTATAGACCTCTTTGCCTGAGCATCCATTTCTGTATGGCCATAAAGGCAATCGTCACGAAGCAGATCTATACACAGTTAACTGTGCACAGTTTGGATGACTGGCAGGGGGATCATGGCTGTTAAATGTGGTAGACATTTCTGATTCAGTCACCAAAGACCTGGGTGAGGGGACATCAGGGCATACAACCCCCCTGGACTGAGCCAAACCGTCTGACTATATCTCCTCCTCAGGCATCATTTACAACACACCCACTTAGGCATCCATGGTACTATCATTGTAAGGGTCACTTAATGGCCCATTGATGGCACACATACTCAACACAGGGACATCCATCTCCAGTACCTGATCTGTAATCAGCAGTGTTCAACAGGTTCAGTCCTGGGTCCTATGCTGCTTGGAATCCCTTTAACTATGATACAAATGAATACTGAATGTCTGTGGCTAACAATGTTGGATGATGCCTACAATCTGTGAACACTCATGGAGTCTGTGAATTATGCAAATATCCTACAAGAGGATATTGATGAACAAATTATACAACCACCAGTAACAAAGAAACAACAATAAGGAAAAACAACAGCTACAGATAAAAATGAAATGTATCACACTCTAGCACCTTGGCAAACAAGCCATCAAGGAATAGTACTCCTTGAATGCTTGTTGGCTGAGGCACTAGAGTGCAATAAATTTCATTTTTATCTGTGGCTGTTGTTTTTCCTTATTGATGAACAAATGCCCGTTGACATAGTAATGGCCATAAACTCCATGCAAATATATGTAGAGTATAATTTCCATCATTAACACCTATATGCCTGGTAAGTAGCACATCAGTCACAACATGTGATGTACATACTCAGGGGTGAAAGAACTGGGCACACAGACCTGGCCACACAGGTTTACATCTAATGTGCCTGAGATCACCATGTCCCCCCAGTGGTATGACAGGTATCATATATCATAGCTGCGGGCATAGTCACCCATAATTGACATACTCATAACCTCCATGTACTCTTCCCTCAGCATGCCAATATCTGAGTGCAATGGCCATTTGGTAATGGAGTTTTCTGAGCAGTACTGGCACTTGCACACAACAGTATAGTCCCACACAAGGGAATTCACATCTTCAGCATGTGCTCAATGGGGATCATCTGAAATGAGTGTCAGTGTAGCCTGTAGCATATAGACTACTCAGAGGTGATCTCTAACTTGCATACAGGGCAATGTGTGACCGTGCTTGATTGTAAATGCTCCAAATCTGTAGGTGGCATAGTACATGGATTAATCACTGTAAGACATTAACCTAGTATGTGATGTTAATAATACATGCTGGTGGGAGAGATTTGTCTAGCAGACTTTAACCCACTGTTGAAACAGAAGCCTAGCTAATGGCAAGCAAAGCACCTTGGTGCACCTCAGCACATGCCATCTGTATGATTGGCTGGGCGACCGTCATTTCACCACAGGGCTTCTGCCTGTGTCCCTTATGGACTGGGATAATATGTGCTGCTCATGTAAATAACAGTATACATTTGTCTGCGATTGTGATGACTGTATGGCCATTATGCTAGTGAAGTTCAAATGAACTACAGTTCCATAAGCTAATGTAAATTGCTCTAACAGCACACACACAAATATGGTAACATTGAAGATAGCACCACTTCCATTTATTACTTACAAACACAACACAGCATACATGTAGTGCAAGTTGGCTGTACGTACTTTACAACACTTACCTGTGTAAATGTACACGGTACAGATCAGTGTACATAATGCATGCAACACACCTCATGTCTGGTAGCACTATCAGTTTAGGACATTATGCTTGATGATGATATCAGCAGGCCTGGCTGTGCTCAGACATTTGGAGGGCCACGTAATCTGCTACAAATAAAATTCTGCAAAGCCCTACCTATTTATAAGTTGTTCGGGTGATCATATTTATGCCATATGGACATACACTAATGCACCAAGTGGCCTGGAATGAGATAAGAACCCTTACCTTCTGAGCCTTCCATGCTATAGATCACAGTACCTATCACATACACCACAGCTTAAGTCCTGTCCTACAATGGCAAATGGTATTCTTGAGGTAGATGACATCATCAGGCATTGTAGAAGAAGGCAGCTTGGAAGCCAGCAACAACTTACAGGGCCAAAAAGTGCATAGCCATTGGAGTTTGATAGCCATTGAGGATTTGTCAGTTGTTTGGCAGGGGGATACACCCACACACACATGCACCAAGTGGCCTACAGTGAAATTAGAATCCTACCTATCTAGTTTTAAACACTATAGATCACAATGGTTCCACTTGAAACCATCAAATGTTCAGACTATCGAAGTTCTAATCATCGAGACCAGAACACTGATGTTCAGAACATCGAAGGTTCAAATTGGAAGTGCCAGGTAAGTAAAAATGGTAATTTTGGGGTGTATATGCAGGGTAGTAAGGTGCCCTGCATGTTGTGTGTGTGTGTGTGCCATCTGAGTGTTGGCATTGCAGGTAGGGTACGGGAAATCTCCCGTTTAGCGCTACCACATATAGCGGTAAATGGGAGATTTCCCTTACCCCACTGTAGTGCGATCTTGGAGTTGGAATATTAAAGTAGGGGGTTGTGGGGAGGGTGCAGGGGGGCGAAGCCTCCCTGCATAAAATATTTTTTGAATGTTTATTTCTTTTTCTGTGGTTCACTTTGAACCTTCGATGTTCTGAACATCGATGTTCTGGTCTCAATGATTAGAACTTCGATGTTCTGAACATTCAATGGTTTCAAGTGGAACCATCACAATACATATCGTATGCCTCACAGCTTAAGTCAGATGCAGAAATGGTAGTTGTTATTCTTAAGGTACATGACATCATCTGGTCTTGTAGAAAAGGGCAGTTTGGAAGCCAGCAGCAACTTACATGGCCAAAAAGTGTATAATCACTGCAGTTTGATAGCCAATGAGGATTTCTCAGTTGTTTGGCAGGGTATACACACACGCACACACACGCACACACACACACACACACACACACACACACACACACACACACACACACACACACACACACATATATATTTATACACACATGCACACACACACACACACACACACACACACACACACACACACACACACACACACACACACACACACACATATATATTTATACACACACGCACACACACACACACACACACACACACACACACACACACACACACACACACACACACACACACACACACATATATATTTATACACACATGCACACACACACACACACACACACACACACACACACACACACACACACACACACACACACACACACATATATATAAAACTATATATCTATTTGAAAATACATATAGATAGATATACTATGTATGTGTGAGAGAGATAGTGACAGATGGATAAATATCTATACATAACAGGTAATTTTGATCAAGGGGCAACAGGACTGCGCTCAGTTTAACTAAGTGTATGGGCATACCCGGTGGGACTGTTAGTACTTATAAAGTGACTTCAGGCCACACCTACTTGCTCTGCAGGCCAGGATTTTGTGTGTTACAGACAATGACATCTATCCCTGTTTCTACAGTACTGCACTGCTCTCAAAATGTCCATGGCATTCTCCAGCTGTCTGATGTAATTAATATGTGACAGAGATTCAAAATGTTACGCCACACACACACTTATCATCTGTGAATTCACCAGCATAATAATACCACACATGCAAAAGATGTGGATACTCCCAGATATGAATCATCAATGGCATCGCCCATGCTAATTTCCCTAGTCCACTGATACACACAAGCTGCCAGCCAGAGAGTAGTCATTCATCACACAATCAACAGCATACATATGTATGTTGTTATTCCTGGGTTAAGTGAGACATACAATGTGTGATCGATTTCTATGTTACTGCCCTGAGTTTGCCTGGACTGCTGATATACTATTGATGACCTACTGTTAAAGTAGTTATATGGCAAAACTGCTTTGTTGGGTGTGGGGTTACAACACTGCATGTTCTTCTGGGATACACAGTAATCCAACTATCACGTGACCCCACTGTTTAACATCTCCCTTGACTGATGTAGTCCATATTCCAAACATGAGGCCTAGTGAATATTAAGGAACACATACTAGTGGACTGGGTAACTATAGTCCAAGGTGGATATTACTTGTGTCCAAATAGCCTACTATATTTCCTTGCATAAATTCAGCAGATCCATACATACAATACCATATTATAGTAATCCTTACAAGTTGTGTGTAGCTTAGGGACTTACCTTGTGAATGCAGCAGTTGAAAGAACTGTAGTTAAGGGCTGACTCTGTCTAATGATAGCAATACATGACCAATACATGGATAAGTACAGGTTGTGTTGGTTGCCTGGCATCAATTTTACTATATGTATGTGAGTAGAAGTAAAGTGTCAATCCCTAGGGCCCTAGGTTGTCAGTGAATGTGCTATGTGTTGTATCTTAGCCAAAGCCAGGGCATACTGGGCATGCCTATGTCTGCCTACAGGGAAATCATCAGGGAGTTCCTCTGTAACTGGGACTGTGCTGACCTAGGCACTGGTGGGGGGCTGTGTATCCCTTCCCTTTGCTGCTCCTGCTGCAGCTGTTTCCCCAGGATCATATTGTGTACCATAGCACATACTGTGAACACATGTACTCACATGGCTGGAGAGTACTGCAGGGCTCTGCCAGATATATTGAGGCACCGGAACTGTGACTTCAGAAGCTCAAACTCATGGTCTATGATGTTCCGAGTTTGTGCGTGTGCCTCATTATGGTGTTGTTATGTGTGTGTGTGTGTGTGTGTGTGTGTGTGTGTGTGTGTGTGTGTGTGTGTGTGTGTGTGTGTGTGTGTGTGTGTGTGTGTGTGTGTGTGTGTGTGTGTGTGCGTGTGTGCGTGTGTGCGTGTGCACACATTTCTGATGGGTGTCATCATCCGTGATTCGAGGACATAGCCAACATCCCCCAGCAAATGGCTGGTGTGGGTATTCCCCCCTAGCAAACATCTAGTACAGCTGTGATGCGTGCCAGATATGGGAGTTGTGATAACTGCCAGGGCTGCCAGCACCCACATTCATGATAATCCCCTGGGCATTGCACACAACTTGGCAGTTGATGGAGTGGTACCCCTTGCAGCACCCAGTACTTCAAGGTAGTGTGCTACATGGTAGAAGTGCTGCATATTGCTGGCTCTCACCACACCGGTGAGAAGAAAAGAAATGTGCTCACTGGCATGTGGTATCATGTCATCCAGGAACTGATAGATTACCCTGGATGCTGATGCCTGTGAGACCCCCATCATGTCTCCAGCTGGTCTACGGAAAGTACCTGTTGCTAATATCCTATGGGCTACACATACCTTTGTTTCCACTAGGATGGCTTCCCCTCTGTTGGCTCTGGGTCTGAGTTGAGGGTGGCAGAGCTCAATGAGCTCTTATAGTATGTCCCTGTCCACCCTGTAGCGCTCTACAATCTCCAACTCATGTAGCTCCTGGAAGGTTACCCCAGGCCTGAACACTCTTCTCCTTCTCTGGCTAGGCCTATTGTCAGCAGCAGCAACAACACTGACTTCAGCATCTAGCACATAGAGGTGCAGCAGACCTGCAGCAGCCCCTAGCATTCTGTCAGTTAAAATTCCCAAGTCTGTACTCCGATGATATTGAGGAAATATCAGAATGTAGGGTGTATGCATACTTTATAGAGCTCTGCTGTAGGTACAAAATGTGTGATTGGATAACTATGATGCATTCCACCTGCCTATAATATAATTAGCATCATTTAATGGCCCTATTTTAGCTTAAACAAGGGTCACAACTAGTTACATACATTTTTTTCAGACAAGCTCAACATGGCAGCGTGCCTTGCAAATACATGCACAGAAGGTAAACAAAGCTTAGAAGTTAGTGGACAACTCCCCCCCCCCCCCCAAAGAGACATGCTCAGCCAGGTGGCACACCAAGCAAACATTAGCACCTAAGCTGAAATGAGCTTAGAAGTCAGTATACACCCCCCCACCGGTGTCAGCTACATCCTTTGTAAACAGCAACATGGGTCTAAGCCTACTTGAAGGAGATATACAGGCACACTACTTGTTTCTGCTATTTAGTAACTCCACCTCATTTGCATAGGTATCTGTGCTCACAGCCTGGAAACTACACACTTCATAGCCCAACCACGTTAGCAACAGCACCAGTGCACCATTGTGGGTACTCCATGCACAGTCCTGTAATACATTTCGGTCACATAATATTAATTTTTTTCCAATTTTTTATTTTTTTTTTTATTTTTCTATAAAGCATGTTTGTGCACTGTGGTGAACTGTTCAAATATGCTCAGATTATTAAAAAAAATATTTAATTTAAATTATTTTCTTTAAATTTTCTGATATACAGGATAATAGTTTTGCTCATATGTGTATGTGATATAAGATTTCTGTCCATATATCTCCATTTTTACAACCCCTTTTGCCTGTACTCCTATACATGGAATGTTTCCACGTACACTACAGGCACTGACTTGGGGACTAAACAAATGCCTATCTGCTTGCTGGATCACTCTATTTGCCTTATTTGCATGAGATTCACCTGCTAATGAGGTCATTTGCATGCCACAGAAGTTTTCATGTCAGTGTTCATGCACTCTGCTCAGCAGCACTTACCGAATCTAAAAATGTTCGTGCCTATGTAAGCAGAGCTGCACAATGCCTACATGGTAAAAAAATCGTGTAGGCTTTATTAAATTCCACCCAATGAGTCTGAAGTCATGCTGGAAGTTGGGGTTATATAACCCCCCCCCTAAAAAAAAAATTGCAGGTAATTGATCTCTAATATTAGTATAAAGGTCTCACTGAATCAGACAATTTTGCAGTGTTTCCCTTCTAACTGCAACTGTGTTTTCACAGTAACAATCTGGTCAATATACCATTGGTAAAAAAGGACTGAATACTTCTATCTATTATTACCTGTGCCCTTCTCCTCATCTGTCCCTTTAGTGCTCATAGCACTAACTGAACATGGGTCAGTTTGCTTTTATGCCATGGAGTCATTAAGCAGCAGCAGCATGTAGGACAACCCTGAACAGCTATAAAAATAGTTAGCTCTGCAGTAGGAGAAGTATGATGATGATGATCTTGATGATGGCATCATTACTGAAGCATAACATCATTAAGGTGTCTTTAGTCCAGCACAACATGGTGATGCTACACCTAGTGTAGTATACTATAATGAAGATGTCAGAATTGCAGCATTGTGTAGTGATGCTATCCTTTTTGGACTATGGCATGCTAATGTTGTTGGCTCTACAGAATAACCTAATTGTGATTATTTTTCTGTAGTATAGTACATTGATAATTGTCTTTTCTGTAGCAGGACATGATGCCACTGTTTTTACTGTAGCATAACATTTATTTATTTATTTATTTGACATTTGTTGACCAGGATAGTCTGACTGGGGTATAGCCCTTTTACAGTGGTGGCCCAGAAAGAAAAGTTCCACAGTACAAACATAAAATACAATAACATGATAAAGTAATGTATAATACAATAAGTTTAGTAAAATATCAATTAACAGTATAAGTAAGTCAAAAGAGACTTTAGTACCTTGAAATAAGTAGGGAAACAGATACGTGCAAAACACAGCAAACACATATTAGGACTAATGGCAGAGAACAACTATACTATTTCAAACTATTTCTAATTGTAGTATAAAGAAGGTATAGATATTAGGTGTAGGATACAAGTTAAGGCAGAAGGTAGCAAGAATCCAGAACTGAGAAGTGAAGGAGCCTGGACAGTCAAGAAACTGTCTAGTTAAAAAAGGAGGTTAGTAGAATGCGATAACTTAAAGAGTTAAGTAAGTCTTGGAAGGAAGGGGAAAAAGGAAAGAAGTAATAGTGGAGTAAGGACTGGATTCAGGTAGGGTGGTTACAGTGACATGTTTAGAGAATGTTTGAGTGATTTGTTGAATTCATGAACATGGGTTACATTTCTGAGGGTCATGGGAAGCTTGTTCCATTGAATAGCGGTAGAATAACTGTAAAGGTTCTAGCCAAAAGATTTTTTTGGTTTGTGAATTTGTAAAAGAACTATGTCAGAGCTTCTGAGGAATCAAAGGCAGCTACAGAGGGAGACAAGTGAGGAAATGCTACAGCATGATGAGGGTTTATTGAGGATAGAGTGGATGATGAGGAGTTGAGTAAATAAGAGTTGGTTAGAAAACTCTAGCCATTTGAGTGACCTGAGGGTGTGACAGTGGTGTGATTTAGAAGGCAGATTAGCAGCAAATCTAGCAACTTTGTTATAGGTGGTTTTGAGTCAGGAGAGTAGAGAAGACTGTAAGTTTATTAGGATTTGTGAGCTATAGAAGAGGTTAGAGAGAAGGTAAACATGGGCTAGTGAGATTCTGGAGTCAGGGGTGAGGAACCTTTCATTTTGATAAAGTAGGCTAAGCGTTTGGTTGGCTTTCTTGATACAGTGAAGAACATGAAGGTGAAATTTAAGTTGGTTGTCTATGATTACTAACCAAAACAAATAATGAGCATGCTGCACTGCATTAGAGCATTAATTTATTTTATCACATGCGGTAGCTCAGCATTTTGCCTTCAATGGATAAATTCTATACAAAAATGAACTCCATTTATACTCAAATGCCCCCCTGCTGATTTGTTGAAAAATCACATACATTACATAACATCCGTAAAAACATAGAAATGTGTTTGCATTTTATATGTCTACAACTCCATTTTTAACATTTACAAAAATATAAATCTTTTCATTATAACTTATTAAATACCAATTTCAAATAATCCTAAATACTTTCAACTATTATAAAATGAAATTGCACAATGTTATTTCATTATACACAACAAATGCATCTTATCAAATGCATTCAAAATATTCAAATTTTTCACATTCTTTAAACACCAATATCCAGTTACTTAAATGACATTCATATATTCAAATATTAAATATTCAAATTCACTTCAGGATTAAGACCCTTTGGTTATAACGTCCTAAAATTAAGAAGCATTCTACTTTCCAAGCTAAACAGCTTCATAACAAAATCACCCCCTCTTACCATGCAAGGTTGACCCAGTAGTCAAAGAAACAAAGTTCCATCCAAACCACCATGGACAGTATGAAAATGTTCGGCAACAGGACTACTCATATTTGCATTTGCAACGTCACCTAAGTGCTCTAAAATTCTAACCTTCTCCATCCTTTTAGTCTGTCCAATATACCATCTAATATTTTCACAGCCACACCCCAAAATGTCTATCACCCCACAACAGCTACAATTGAAACATGCCCTAGAAGTATACTTTTTCCCATTAATACATGTTCCTGTCAAATTCTTAACCTTCTTACAAACCCTACAATGGCCACAGGGAAATGTACCTTCATGCCGAAATTTTCCTCTATCATACCTCAAGTTCAGCAAATATTTAAATATCTATCAAAAGAAAATTTGACATTCTTTGGAAACAAATGATCAAACCGCTTATCTGATGTCACCAAATGCCAAAACTCCATTACTATCTTCCTCAAGGTCTCAGAGAAGAGTGAAAACTTGGTGATGAAATAAATATCCTTACTATCAGTATTATTATTATTTTTGTCATTCTTTTCACCTATCCTGTGCTGCTTTCTGTTTTTTCATACTCACCTTTTCACTGTCCATGAGGTCAAATCTCCCACTATTTTTAACCTCCCTACTATAAGCCCTTTCCACTGCATCATCCAAAATAGCTTTACCATAACCTCTCATTAACAGCTTATCCATCACTTCACTAACATTTCCATCCTTAAACCTATCTTCAGAAGTGTTCCGTAGAATACACTTAAAGTCCCCTACTGGTAAAAAATGTATAAGATGTTGAGGATGCAAACATTTGTTCACAGCAGTGGGCTTATGGTATAGTTTAAACTGCATGTTCATGTGTTCATCAACATAAAACTTAGTATCAAGAAACTATACCATTCTTACTCTGTTCAAAGGAGAATTTCAAGCCATGCAAATTCTTATGCAACTCCTCCATAAAACAGGGGAGCTCACTCATTGGACCACTACAAATAAAATGCAGGTAATCTATAAACCTCTTATATAGAAAGTCATGCATTTTTTAAAAAATCAATAACATAAATACATTTTTCTCAAATTCACCCATATACAAAATTGCATAAAATGAAACATAGAGAGCCCCATGGCAGTGCCTCTTTTTCACAAAAAAAAAAAAAATCTTTCTCAAACACAAAATAATTATGGGTTAAACAAAATTCCAACAATCTAATCACGAAAACAGTACACGGCCCTTCTCCCACTTCCAGATAGCCTCCAACACCCATTTTAACTATATATTTGTGTATAAACTATTAACATCCACTGTGGCCCAGTAGCAATCATCTTGCCAATTCGCCCTTGTAACCAATTCACTAACTTCCTGTGTATTTTTAACATGTGTAGGAACAATGCATAAATATTCTTTAAGCAGGAAATCCAAAAAAAAAATTCCAACAATCTCCAAATAAGACATAACTTCTGAAACAATGGGCCTTTCAGGTGGATCTCTCAAATTTTTGTGCACTTTGGGGATAGCGTACACAATTGGGTCAACCAGCTTTGGAACCTATAACTTCTTCACATCTGCAAATTTCAAAAAGACCAACCACCCCCCCCCCCACCGCTCCAATAGTTCCAGTAATGATGCATTAAATTGGTTGATTTGGTTGTTTACCAATTTAGCATACTGTTCTTCATTTGTAAGTAAATTTCTTACCATTATATTATACTTATACCTCGGCAAAACAACCTTTTTCATCCTTTGAAGGTTAAATGCTGAGGTATCGGATGTAATAAAATATATTAATGCTGTAATACCATGCAGCATGCTCTTTGTTTTGGTTGGTTGGCTTTATTTATTGTTATAAAGATGTCTATCATTACTCTAAAGAGCTTTGTGTGGGTTTCAGTGATGATAATAGTGTCGTTAAGTGAAGAGATGGTGAATGAGGATTTGAGGTGACAGGGATTTTGGGAGGAAGAGTAGGAGTTTTGTCTTTTTGGTGTTAAGTATTAGTTGGTTGTTAGTAAGCCAAGTTTCAGTGAGGTTGAAAGATTATTGTGTGAGGGTGAGCAGATCAGTAGGGTTGTCAATGATGGAAAGAATTGTGTAGTCGTACTATATGAGGAATGACTGGGGACAGGATTTGTATAGTTCGCTAGTGAAGATTTTAAAAAGAAGCACAACATCATATTGCTGTTGCCATGGATTTTCTATGACAGCTCAGCTTTATGATTTTGTGAAGTGCTGCACAGCAGGGCAAAAAATGCAGATTTTATTTATGCACTGACCAAGAACAATGGCACATACATTTATACATATACCTATATACACATCAACTACAACCCCCACACACACACACACACACATACAAACACACAGAAAAACAACAACAACATCCACACATCATAAAACCTAGTTTTTCACAGAAACATCCACATACCACATTAGGCCATGTTCTCATACAACCCTACATAATTTGTCTAACACTGAGGTTAACACTGGAACTACAGAAACAGAATAGTGATTCTGTGTGGTGTTAATTCAAACTGTTAGAATTTGTGCACCTTGCCAGCTGAAACTGCAACCTCAGACTCCTACTTTGTACTTTATTATAATGCTAGTACTCATCACTGTGACACAATATGGCATTGTCCTTAATGAGCATGCCATGATAATATTGTCAGCATTACAACAGAACATAAAGGATCAGGTTTTCCACATCAGAGCTTGATGATGCTGTTACCACTTAGGCAGAACAGCATGACACTGTCCTTCCTGCAATATCTGCCTGCTGTCCTTCTTGGAGCATAACATGATGATGCTGTTCTGACACAGCATAATGTGATGATGATCTGATTGCAATTACTTAGAATGAAGATGACGCTGTCCTTCCAGCAGCATAATATTATACCACTTTGCAGCAGCATATGATAGGTTCATAGGTAGGTTCATAGGTTCATAGGTAGGTACTAGGCTATTGGCCCTAGGGCCTACACAAGCCTAGCCAAAAATGTACCCTGGCTTTCGCCACCCAAGAAAATTATTTTCCTGTGCCCCTGTCAAGCAGAACCACAGAAGTGATCCCAGGGTGAATTTCCTATTACCCATCCAATCATCAAGATTTTTCTTGAAGAGTGCTAATGAGGAGCTCTGTTTGACATAGATAGGTAGTCTGTTCCAGAGTATGGGAAGTCTCTGGGACAGGAATCTATCCCTCCAGCATGTTCTGTTTATTGTGTTGACAAGGTTAAGTCCCTAGAGCGTGTAGCTTGGAGTGATTGGGATTTCTTTAAGTGGAGCATGTCCAACAGCTCTGGGTTTGACATAGCTTTGTATGTTAGGCAGAGATTACCTCTGAGTAGGTGATATGCGACGGAGTAAAGCTGGAGTTTTTTGAGACGGTCTGCGTAAGGCATCTGTTTGAGGCCAGTAATCCTCTTTGTGAGGTATTTTTGTGGCCTTTCCAGTTGTTGTAGATATCTTGTGAGGTACATACTAAAAGGGGCGTTGTACTCTGTAATGGGTCTAATGAGTGATGAGTAGAGGGGAACAATGACCTCTTTTTTCTGAATGAGAAACCTTTTGTGATGAGGTGTGCCATGTAGAAGAATTTCCTAACCACTTTGGCGATGTGATTATCAAAGGAGAGACTACTGTCCACCTGTGTCCCAAGGTCTCTTATCACACTTTCGGTGTTAAGTAGACTATCACCTATGTGGTAGTTCATGGGTACAGAATTTTTACCAAAGGGGATGACAATGCACTTTTTGGCATTGAGCTTGAGACCATGTCTTTGACACCAAGCATTTGTCTCAGTGAGGCCCTTTTGTAGGATGTCCACATCATTAGGAGTTTCAATTATGGCTCCTAGTTTGCAGTCATCTGCAAATTTAGTTAGCCAAAGACCTTCTGTGTTAGCCTATACTTCAGAGAAGTAGATACCAAACAGTAGAGGACCCAGGACTGAACCCTGTGGTACTCCACTTGTCACTGGTCTGAAGTCTGATTTGGAGTCTGCTACTTTCACAGTGTGGGTTCTTTCAGTAAGCCAGTTGGCAACCCATCTTGTGACATAGGGATTTATACCTAGTTAAGTGAGTTTATCTATAATTCCAGAGTGCAGGATGGTGTTGAATGCCTTGGTGAGATCTAGATAGGCTGTCTGAACCACCTTACCCTCATCCATGGCCTTGGTGACTACTTCAAAGAAGTCTATCAGGTTTAGGAGACATGATCTGCCTTTTACAAACCCAAACTGTGTGGGGTCCAGGGTTTAGAGATCTCCAATGTCTTTGTTTATGAGTTCCATGATGATGCATTCCATGGCCTTGCAGACAAGGCTCATCAGGCTAATGGGGTGGTAGTTCCCGGGGTCTGTTGTGGCCCCCCCTTTGCGGAGTGGGATAACTGTCACGGTGCGCCATTCAATGGGCACAAAGCCTGAGGTGAGGCTATGATTGAACATGGTACTTAGGTGGGGTGCCAGTTCATTCTGTAGTTCATGTAGAAGGCAGCCTAGGATGTTGTCAGGTCCCATGGATGCTGTATTCTTGGCTTTGGAGAGTGAAGTTTTTACCTGTGCAGCTGTGATTACAGGAACTTTGTATTCTTCCAGTATAAAGATGGGCCCTTTAGGGCGTGAGAGGGGGTAAATTTAGCACTGAACCTATCTGCCAGGATGTTGGCAATATCAGTTGGTTATGTATATTTAGTGTCATTGTGCTGTAACTCAGAGCAGATATGAGTGTTGCCATTGAGATTTTTAACATAGCTATAGAATGCTTTGTGGTTGTCTTTAGAATCGGTGGCAATTTTGTTTTCATAACTAGCTTTGGAGGATTTTATGAGGGATCTCAGCTTCTTACTGAGGCTGACCAGGGAGTTCCTCCAATCATGGGATTTTACTCTTTTTTGCAACAGTTTCTTTCTTCTGTTGTAGAGTTTGTTTATGGCAGAAGACCACCAGATTGGCTTCCTTTTTTTGGAGGATAGCATCTTGGTTCTGTTAGGGATAGCATGATCCATGCACTCGTGTAAGTGCTTATAAAGTGCATTTGTGTAGGATTCAGCAGTCGTACATCTATTGTCCATCTGCATGGGTGTCATGAATGGGGGGTGGGAGCGGGATGTGGATGTCTAGGGTGATTAGCTTGTGGTCGGATCTGACCAATGAGGAGCTGACCTCTGGTGTGGAACACTGGTCACCGATGCTGGTGATGACCAGGTCTAGGATATTGCTGCCTCTGGTAGGGGTGTGGATAAGTTGATCCAAAGCGTTGGAATTGATGATTTCCAGAAAAAGTTGAGCAAAAGAGTTGGTACATGAGTAGTTTTCCCAGTTGATGGTAGGGTAGTTGAAATCACCCATTATTAGAGTGTTGAGTTGTACCTTAATATTTTCCAGTGTATCAAGAAAAGAGGAGTGGGAATCCTGGGGCATGGTGGGGGGTCTGTAGCAAGCTACAATCTGGATTGCGGTTTTGCCCAGAGTTAGTTGAACTTGGATAATCTCGGATGCATTATGCTGAGCAACTAGCTTGGAGATGTGGATATCCTTAATGAATATGGACACGCCTCCACTTTTTAGTGTTTCTGTCCGGGTTTGGTGGCCGAAAGGTGTGGTATGAATTATAGCCTGGTAATGCAGGGGTGCTCTCTGGAGCTTTGAACCAGGTCTCTGTCACTGCACAGATGTCAGTGTTCTCCATTTTAAGGAGTGCCTCGAGTGAGTGCATTTTGAGGTTTAGACTTCTAGCATTGTGTAGCATTACCCTCAGATTTTGCTTGCTTGTACCTGTTACAGTGGTGAATTTGTCATTTGAACCTTGCCTAAAAAAGGCACTATAGGGGTGGCAAGAGCCTTTGCCAGTATCCAGAATCCCAAGGGCGACAGGTGCAGGCCATCTCTGGCAAAGCAGTGTGGTCTGTCGATCATGTCATCCCAGGCAGACAGATACTGAATTCCCTTAGAATGACACCAGAAGCTTAGCCAATTGTTAAAGTCAATCATTTTGTCCTTGTACTGTGGTGTCATTCTGGGTGATGGCAGGATGCTACTCAGGGCTAGGGTCATACCGGCCTGGGCTACAAGATCAGAGAGCTCCTCCATGTCTCTTTTCATGTAGTCCAGGGAGGTACGTCTCAGGTCATTCACACCAACATGGACAATGACAGAGTCATATTTGTACTTGTTGTGGAGTGACCTGAGTGTGTGTGTTATGTGGCGGATCCTGGCACCTGACAGGCAGCTGACAGTAACTTTTTCCTTGTTTAGCCTGGTGAGTGGAACATCAGTGTGCCTGACTATAGAGTCACCTATGACTAGAGTGTTGGGTACGTTATGCCTTATGGACTGTAGTTGAGGGGCACACTGAGTATGTGGACTATGTGTCATTTGGGTTGTGTTGGGGGTGGAGGTTGCTTGCATTTCTGCTTTGGAGGTCTCTGTTGTTTGGGCAGATTAGTACAGAGAGCCTCCGTGAATGTAGGTGTGTGTTTTGTGGTTCTGTGTGTGTGTTTTGGTGGTGTAGGTTTTGAGGGACTATGTGATGAGTGTGGTGCGGTGCAAGTGTTTACCTTCTCCTCTTGACTGTCTAGGCCTGTCTTTGGTAAAGAGAGCTTTGCTTCCAGTTTGGCTATATAAGTGCATCTCTCACAGGTCATAGTGTTGGGTGGTAGGAGGAAAGGATTGTCTTTGTAAATGAGGCAATTGCTGCATTGTCTCAAGATGCCCAGATTCATCAAGTAGACCATCCTTCCTGCTGACTCTACTGCAGCATAATGTGATGATGCTGATCTTACTGCAGCATAAGGTGATGATGATGATGCATTCATTATTATCACTGCAGCATAGGATGATGAGGCTGTCTTTCTACAAAATAACATGGTGATACTATTTTGCTGCATGATTACATGATACTGGTAATGCTATGGCATGACCTACATTAGTACTGCAGCAGAATAGTATGTTCTGTCATTAACCAGTCCTTTATTACTTGGAACTTCAATATGGCAATCACTAGAATACTAAGATTGAAATCCATGACCCTAATGAGAACTTTGAGAGAACAGCAGAACCTTAAGTCATGAAAAAATGTTTTACCTATCATATATGATATTGTTCATTGCTCACTATCATGTAGTTCAAAGTAGGTGGTAATATTTATTTACTATTGTGTTTTATTTCTCGTGTTTTCTTTTTATGGTTATACACAAGTGTCAAATTTCACTAAATGTATGCACTGTCTTCACTCAAAGTATAGCAAATTTGAGCACAATGCAGAGTAGTAAAGCTGTTAGTATGTTGGATTTGAGCTGAAAACATTACTGAGGCTAGCCATACATTATGTATGAGTCATAATACCTATGCTTTTCTCAAATACTTACATCAGACAACATGTTCAAGTGTCTCTCCTACATAAACACTACAGTGTTGGTGTTGGCAGGATCAGACTGCATGGCTATTGCTGCATGTTAAAATCCTTGTTGCACAAAAAGGCAAAATGGAAGCAAGTTCTGTTCCATATCTTTACTACCTTTTTCCTGGCACATTTTAGTGTATAGTGATGCTACAAATGATCGACAGTCAAGAGGAACATGTGGCATTTAAATAATTTTTTTTAGTCTGACACCACAACCATAAAGCTCCTGTCTGACCTGTTCATTCCTCCCAGTCTCTGGAATGCTTAAGCCATTGGGGAAGGGAGGAAAGAGATGTAAATCAGCAACCATTACACAGGGTGGTGGCTGTAGGAACTTTTATTATGTGCACCTAACAACTAACTCCTCCACTTGCTGGCCAGAAAGTAGATTGCAATACCTGCTCTACTGGACCCTGTGTCACTGCTTCTGCTTCCTCCTAATCAGCTTTTATTCCAGCTAGAGTGCATGAACACTACTCGAAAGCTGACATTTCTCAGGATTCCCAAGATTAAAGTTCTGCAGTCTCAGGCCTTCCTCTCCATGAACGGTGTGCAGCAAAAATGCCGGATGATGTGGTTAAAGTGAGATGTGGCTTTGTAGATTGAAAGAAGATGGGGAGATGCCACTTTAATGCTAAATGGATGTTTGGGTGTTTGTAAGAGATTTATGACTGAGAGTGAGCAGTGCTGAAATGTATGACTCTTACATATTCTCAAGCTCTAAATAACTAAGTATCTTAGCTGACATAGAGGGATAGGTTGGAGATGAGTGACTATAGACACAAGTGTTCCAGGTTTGTAAAAAGCTTTTTCAAGTTTAGATGAACTTCAAATAGCCAACAACTTCAACACCTATTTCACAGAGAGCATGCAGTCCCTAGCTAGTCAGCTTTCCACTGATAACATGAGGCTCCCTTCTTCTACAGCTGGATCTCTACCAACTTTTAGATTTCATCCTATTTCAACAACTTTCATCTACAAAATCCTACTAAAGCTTAAGCCTTGTACTCCTTCAGCTGACCAGTTACCTTCTGAGTATTTGCAAATAGCAGCGAAAGTTATTGCCTTTCCCATATCCATCCTACTCAATAGAACCATTAATGAAGGCATCATTCCAGACATCTGGAAAATCTCCCATATCATCCCCCTACATAAAGGTGGTAAATCCAATGACTACTCTAATTACAGACCAATAGCTCTCCTATCACCCTTAGCTAAAGTCATGGAAAAATGCATTCACCATCAGTTACTCAACCACCTAACTAAACACAATATTCTGGCTACATGCTAGCATGGCTTTAGGCCATTTCATAGCACTACCACTGCTCTACTATCTTTCACTGACACCATTGATAAGAACCGTAATAACAACATCCTCTCTTTTGCTCTCTTCATCGACCTTTCAAAGGCTTTTGATATGGTCCCCTACTTATAAATACTCTTGAACTTCTTGCTCTAGATCCCCCAGTTATACAATGGTTCAAGTTTTACCTTAACAATAGGCAACAGGCAGTTCTCTGGGAAAATAAACTATCATCCCTCCTACCAGTCACCCTTGGAGTCCCCCAGGGCTCCATTTTAGGACCTCTTCTCTTTTCTTTATTCATCAACAACCTTCACATAGCAGTCCCTGAAGCTACCTGCATTCAATATGCCGATGATTCCACACTTATATGTTCTGCTAACTCCACATCTAAACTACTCTATCTAACTCAAAAAGTATTTAACTTAGTAGAAGACTGGTTCCTAAAATGCTGCCTTCTTTTGAACGCCAAAAAACCAAGCTTCTACTCTTTGCACCCACCAGTAGGTCCTCTCCTATTGATTTCTCTATTATATCTAACAACGGTACCCTTATTTCTCCCGAACAAACTACCAAACTATTAGGAGTCACAATTGATAACAACCTTAACTTTGATATGCATATAAATAACACCATTCAAGCAGTGAACAGAAAAATTGGCTCCTTATACAGAATCAAACCCTTCCTAGCTCCTCTAGCTAGAACCACCATTGCCCACTCTCACTTAATCTCAACTCTTTTCTATGCTTCTCCTATTTATACTAATCTAAAAAAAAATAATCTTCTCAAACTATCAAACTCCTATAACAATATTGCCAGATTTGCCACTGGCAATGCATTTCAAACACACCACTGTCTGAATCTTAAGCAGCTTGACTGGCTTGAACTCCCTAACATACTAACTTTTTCCCAGCTCACCATTGCTCACAAAATCTTTTACCAACCTAATAATACTCCAATTCTCGCTAACCTCATTACCCCTTATAACAATCTGATTTCTCTACGCTCTTCAGGTAAATTACTTGCTAGTATAAGTAAGTCCAATAACTTGTCAGGCGACAGCATTTTCTCCAATACTGTTGGGAAACACTGGAACCTTCTACCTACTAATCTAACTCTACTTCCATCACTGTCACTCTTTAAGCAAAAACTCAAAAGTCACCTAAAATCACACTGGTTATGTCCCTGCACTAACCCTGATTAATTAATTAATTAATTAATTAATTAATTAATTAATTAACCACCTTTCCTTTTTTCTTTTTACTGCCTATGGTTCTACATCTCACTCTATATACCCCTCTGTATGCTAATATCTGGTCTCCGAAAACTTATAACCACAAGTGTTTATGTTAACCAACAATGAACTATAGTGTATCTTGCTTATCAAACAATCTCACAACTGTTATATTATTGACCTACTTGTATTTTTACTTTGAGTATGCCTTCTTTTGATTGTATATACCTCTTATTATTTATTTTTGTACTTGTACTTGTTTTTGTTATATAATTGCATAATACTGTTTATACTATGTTGGAGCTTTTCTCCCCGGGCCTCTACTGAAAATGGAAATATATCCAGTTAGACTAGCCCGGTCAACAAATGTAAAATAAATGTAAAATAAATAAATAAATAAATAAATGACTGCCAAAAAAATGAGATTGCTAAGTTCTATGAAAGGCTAGGGAAACATATGCTCTCACAGTAGTAAGTCTTGCATGTTCATTCATCAGATTCTTTGCTTTCTATAGAAGCCCAAGCTATAGAACAATTGTAGCTTCAATGAAGATGATACATTTAGGGTTTAAGGGCATTCCCCCATTAGATTTAATATTTAATTGGCATTGGTGATCAGCTACTATTTACAAACAACAAACAATGTCAAATCATATCTAAAGCACCACACATACTCTTGTGCCATGCACCAATTCAACTCAGTATACATCTATGTATGTATCTGTGTCTCTATCTATACATCTAGCTATCTGTGTCTATATGTCTATATATATGTGTGTCTGTGTGTGTATGTATATATATATATATATATATATATATATATATATATATATATATATGCTATACTTATATATATATATATATATATATATATATATATATATATATATATATATATATATATATATATATATATCTATATATATATATATGTACATGTCCGCGGTAGTGGTGCTGCGGGTAGCGTTGTCGCCTCACAGTAAGATGCTGTCCAGTTCAATTCTCAGTTAGAGCGTCTTCTGCGTGGAGACATGCGTGAATGGGCGTACCTTCGTTGAAGGTTGTGCGTCAGGGCTGGTAACTCGGCACGTAAAAATCAACTACCAATCATTAGCGGACCAGAGTTCCGCTGTGGCGACCCCTAACTGGGAAAAAGCTGAAAGACACAACATATATATATATATGGAAAATATGGCCCAGACCGCAGAATCCTTTATAAATGCATTCTATGAACACCTTCAGGAATGCATGGATCATGCGATCCCAAATAAAACCAAGACCCAATCCTCCAAAGGCAGACGTCCTGTCTGGTGGACCCCAGCCATAAACAAACTATACAATAGAAGGAGGAAGCTACTAAATGATAAAGCAAAATCCCAAAAAGGGAAGGCATCACTGATCAGTATTAGCAAAAAACTATGGGCACTCATAAAATTGTCTAAGGCCATCTTCGAGAGAAAAATTGCACAGGACACTAAGGATAATCACAAGGCTTTCTTTAGTTATGTTAGGAACCTGGGTGGTAATTCCCAGATATGCTCAGAATTAGTCCAAAATGACAAAAAATACACCGAACCCACAGACATTGCCAACATCCTAGCTGACAGGTTCAGCGCAAACTTCTCCCCTCCCACCAAAGGGCAAATATCTATCCCAGCAGAGTGCTGCCCCTGACATCTCAGATGCTCAGGTAAGAGCCGCCCTCTCCAAAGCAAAAAACACAGCATTAATGGGACCAGACGGTGTCCTGGGCTGCGTCCTACATGAACTCCAAGAAAAGCTAAACCCAAACATAAAACTACTGTTCAATCTCAGCCTTACTACAGGATATGTGCCTAAAGAGTGGCGTACAGCAACAGTGGTCCCTCTCCATAAAGGTGGTGCCTCAACGGATCCTGGAAACTATCGCCCCATAAGCCTGACTAGCTTGGTCTGCAAAGCTATGGAAAGGATCATCATGGACCTCATAAATAAAGATATTGGGGACCTACAGACACTGGATCCTACCCAGTTCGGCTTTGTTAAGGGCAGATCCTGCCTCTTAAACCTGGTTGATTTCTTTAAAACAGTCACCAAGGCCATTGACGAGGGGAATGTGGTCCACACAGCCTACCTGGACCTCGCAAAAGCCTTCAATACAATACCCCACTTGGGCATTATAGATAAGCTCACCAGCTTAAATATAAACCCCTATGTCACTAGATGGATTGCAAACTGGCTCAAGGACAGAACCCACATGGTTAGAATTGCTGGAGCCATGTCAGACTCCAAACCAGTTACAAGTGGTGTCTCACAAGGCTCAGTCCTGGGACCTCTCTTGTTCGGTATATATTTCTCGGAGGTACAGGCCAACACGGAAGGACTGTGGCTGACCAAGTTCGCAGATGACTGCAAACTGGGCGCCATAATCGACTCTCCAGCCGACACAAGCATCCTCCAAAAGGGCCTCATAGAAACAGACAACTGGTGCCAGAGCCATGGCCTCAAGCTTAATGCCAAAAAGTGTATAGTCATCCCCTTTGGCAAAAACAAAGTGCCCACAAATTACCACATAGGTGGTAATCCATTAAGTACAGAAGAAGTAATTAGGGACCTGGGGACCCAAGTTGATAGCAATCTCTCATTTGACAACCACGTGGCCAAAGTGGTTAGAAAAACATTTTATATAGCCCACCTAATCATGAAGGGATTCACATCTAGATCAGGGGAGGTCATCGTGCCTCTTTACTCATCCCTCATCAGGCCCATAATTGAGTACAATGCCCCTTTTGGGATGTACCTTACCAGACACCTGCAGCAACTGGAAAGACCCCAAAAGTACCTCACCAAGAGGATCAAAGGGCTCAAACAGATGCCATATGCTGCCCGGTTAAAGAAACTCCAGCTCTACTCAGTGGCATACCACCTGCTCAGAGGCGATCTGTGCCTGATGTATAAAGCCATGTCCAACCCGAATTAATGGTCATGCTGCACCTCAGAAAATCCAAATCCCATCGAGCTAGCTCGAGAGACTTGAACCTCAGCACTGAAATAAATAGGACATGCTGGAGGGCAGATTCATAACCCAGAGGCTCCCTTCACTCTGGAATAAAATCCCAGTCCAGGTTAGGCAGAGTCCCTCATTAACTCTCTTCAAGAGGAATCTTGATGAGTGGATGGGAGATCATAGGTTTACCCCGGGTATCACTTCTGTGTCACTGTTAGACAGAGGCACAGTATACTAACCTCGAAAAAGGGCATAGCAAAATAAATTTAAAATGGGTGGAGAAAGCCAAACACATTCTGGCTAGGTTTATAAATGCCCTAGGGCAGATAGCCTAGTATGAACCTATGCACCTATATATATATATATATATATATATATATATATATAGAGAGAGAGAGAGAGAGAGAGAGATAAATAGCTCTGTCTATTTCTCTGTCTCTCTATTTATATATGGCAAATGGTAAAAAGCTTACGCAGACAAACCATTCTGTAAAAAGTGCAAAAAAGACAAGCTAAACCCTTCAGTATGTAATACTTTAAACTTCCTGTCTTTAGTGGAAGTCTGTGGGATATATGCAAATGACCACATAAGGACTTACCCATATATATATATATATATATATAATATATATATATATATATATATATATATATATATATATATATATATATATATATATATATATATATATATATATATATAGATATATATATGTGTGTGTATATATTTTTCCCTTTTATGTACCATGTGGCACATTGGGCAACAAGCACCTTTCAGTGCTCATTTCTGTAGCAGTTATGGGTTTTACAGGTTCAGGTTGCTATCCCAAGGCCCAGGTCTCCTCAGAAGGTGCAGCACACACATTCACAGGTACACACTCACACCTAGGGCTAATTTATGTTTTTGATATGTTCTTTCCATATGGTTTTATTACGTTTTTTTATATGGTTTTATGTTGTTCTTTTATGTAAACACTAATTCATTACTATACATGAAAAATTGAATGATACAACAACTAAGGTTTTTAACCATGTACCTTTAAACTCATGTACTTTGTTCCAATTAATTAATCAGTCTATTAACTTTTGATATATATGTGGGCTGTTTTAATGGCAGTGTTATTCTGATGAAGTTTCCGTGTTTTGGAAATGAAAGCGCTTAATGGAACCACTGCATTTTTTCAATAAACTTGGTATTTGTACTCCTGGACTGAAGAGTCTACTTGACACCGTGATCTACCATTTACTTTTACGCTTCTGGGACTACCTTTATTGGGCTCTGTACAACGGGGAATACAGTGTTTACTAGTTTGATTTTTCTCTGTTCTTCCATTGTGTTCGTGTTTACTAATTTAGAGTGTCCAATCCACCTACTGCCCGTCTTTGGAGTACGAGAGCAAACCGGTACACTTGGTAGAAACCCACACGAATGCAGGGAGGACATGCAAACTCTGCACAGAAGGCACCCCAGCTGAGAAACTAACCAGAAAACCTCTCTCTCTGTATATATATATAGATAGATATATACGGTTACTAGGCTAATGGCCCTGGAGCCCTTACAAGCCTAGCAAAGAGTTTATCCCCAAAAAACAAACCTCAGTCAGCACCTGTCATCCCTGTCATTGAGTGACACAGGTGGAACTCCTGGGACAAATTTGCGGTTTCTCATGTGTGTATCTATATAACTATATATATATATATATATATATATATATATATATATATATATATATATATATACTATATATATATATATATATATATATATATATATATATATATATATATATATATATACACACACACACACACACACACACACACACACACACACACACACACACACACATATATATATATATATATATATATATATATATATGGGTGCCCTTCATTTGTTCGAACTTTCAAATGTTCGAAACTCATATGGCTGACACCATATGAGCGAACGTTTGAAAGGCCGACAAATGATAGCAGAGGCTCTCAATAGTAATCTGTCTAAGCAACAGATGGGGTGATGGTATAGGGAGAAGAGTAAATAATAGCTACGTCACCAGCTTTTTTGTTAAGTCTATCATTACAAATCATTTAGCAGTCAGGTGGAAGAATTTCATTGTCCTTTATTCTGGGTTTAAGCCAGGTCTCTGAGATGGCAGTTATGTCTGGATGGTTGTAGGGAAAGCCAGGCATGGAGGTTGGGGATTTTATTTCTAAGGCTTTGGGCATTGAATGTGGTAAGGCAAATAAATGTGGGGGTGTGAGGGTGTGTGTGAGGGGGGTCAGTGGTTAGAGTTGAGTTAGTGAGCCTGGGTTTGGGGTGAATGTCACCAGAGAATGATAGGGAAATTTGATGGAGGATAAGTTTAAGGTAGTTTAGTATGGCTGGAGTGTTTGAGTGTAGGAAGGGGAAGGATTTCTTGGAACGGGGTTAGGGGAATGAAGTGAGTTGTGGGATAGATGGAATTTTGTATTTAAATAAGGTTGGGTTAAAAGATTATAGTTCATGTGCTAGTGCAATGGTGGTGAAAGGTGATGTGCAGGTAGGTTGGATGGTGAATATGGAGTGTGAAGGTGAGGTATGGTTTGATTTAGGTAGTTGTATAAGATAAGTGAGTGAGAGAAGTAAGAAGGGTAGCTAGATGTAGGAGATAATATGGGGAAAGTGGCATTGTGTTTTGGAGGTTGGATAGTATGAAGGGCAACTGTGTGTGGTAGGTCTGGTTAATGTTAATTGGTTGGTGGGGATGTAGATGGGGCTGTAGCTGAAGTAAATTTACAGGTAGTGGGGGCAGGTGGCAAATGGGAGCAGGGTAGGGGAGTGGAGTGAGCCCATTGGGCAAATGGAGTGGGTTAAAACCCCAGCAGAGGGGAGCGAAAACCTATCTGTGCAGGTAGTTAACTAGATATACATCATCATCATCATCACTCTCATCATCAGTCACCTTTTCCCTGTTTTCTACATGGGGTTGGGGTGTTGCATCAGCTGTCACCATCTCTCTCTATTCTCCTACTTCCTGTGACAGTCTAGCTTGATTGTCACAGGTCTTCCCTCACACAATCCATCCAACTCTTTGCTGGATAACCATGTTTCCTCTTG